>NC_092015.1:9595380-9899322 GCF_042242105.1 Pempheris klunzingeri | reverse complement strand
CCCCCCCCCCTCCCTCCCATCCTCTCCTCTGTAGTCTTGTCTCCCCTGTCCTTCCCTTCTCTTCACTTTTCAAGCATCAGCAAGCTTTTCAGGGATTGAAAATAAACCGGCACAGCAGCATTTTCACTTGATCTTAAGTTAACCATCTACACCGAAACATAGAAAACACAAACCTGCCACTGTGTCACTGGGTTACTGATAAGAGTGGCTTTAGGACCCATGTGGGTGAGCCCAAATGACTCGTTGGTCCACATCATATATTACTATCATATATTCCCCTTGTGTGTCTACCCTTGTCAGTCACTAACAAACCCTTTGCTCAGGCTCAAAGTGCAAACTGAAATAATAAATATAGTATAATAGTATAATGATTTTTCTTTGCATTCATCCCCAAATTGCTCACAGGGGCCCCCAAATGTCAGCGCAGTGGGGACCTACGTGTGGCCTACTTGGACAGATGGACAAAATATTTAAATCTTAAGCCAGCCTTTTTTTCACTTTTTTTCCTAATAGAAAGAAGTAGATGCATTTATCTGCATCAGTGTAATGCTGGGATCAGACTACACAATATCAGTCCAATAATTGTCTGATAAACTGACTGGGGAATTAAATTCTTGACAAAATCACCAGCTTATAAGGTTTTCTTGCCTTCAGTCACCTGTTTTGAGAACTTCTGCCACATTTTGTGTGGCACTGACCCAGAGGAGCACAGCACAACTATACCCATAGCAAAGCAAAAGAAGAAGAATGTTTATTTCATTTTAGTTAAACGTACCTGGGACCTTCAGGTCAGGAGCATTATACCAAATTAAAGAGTAACTTGACACCAGGCTCAGGTTTCACCTCTGACCATAACCAACATCGCTCGTAGACATGGTCAGAGTTGTGCTCTGTTGCCCCTGTAACCACATCCTTCAGTGATGTCGCAGTGTACTGACCCTGAATTCAGCAAAAACAAGATTTTTAAGGTGTGTTTAGTTAATTTTTAGCCACTCCTGTTTGTGCAACTTCACCTTCTGCACACTACAGCCGTCCTTGTCCGTCCATTCACTGCTGTTCTCTCATAGCACTATGTAATAGACAGTAAATTACAGTATAGGGAGCAGTGAATTGAGATTAGTGTTGCCAGACTGTAATGTTTGCATCTTTAAAATGCACTACATTGTATTGCGGGATTGTTGATGCTACTTTTTTGTTATATTGTTTGATCTTTCTAAAGCGTATACTTCACACTCAGTACTAAAATGGCACACAGCAAATATAGTTCACTATATTAATGGATAGAGGGCCTACTGCTGCTTTCATGATCACAGGTTACAGGCTCATGAATAGCGTACAGACCGATTTGGCTCTGATATTGTCGGGGGGGGTGGGTGCATGGTTGCAGGGGTTTATGATTTATTTGACAATCAGGTACACAGGCTTATGGAAAGGGAAAGGTGAAGCAGGCAAGGGTCAAAACTGGAAAACCAAACAAATCCAATAAGGCGCAGGCAGAAATCACAAGTCCAAGCATACCGGCAGGGGGTCTAAACCTACAGATATCAAGGGTCATATCCAGGGTCAGGGATCGATGGCTGGAAAGCAGCGCTCAAAGGTGACGTGCCTGGTGCAGAACATAGGAAGGGAACTGGTATGTGTGGTGAAGGCTGATTAGGGGATGAAGTGCTGGTGGGGAGATGGGCTGATGAGGAGCGGGCACAGGTGTGTGGATGGGTGAGGCAGTCAGGTGATGAGGAAAAGATGGAAAGTCCGAGGGCATCTGGTGGATTGGTGGAGAACAGCACTGAAGGGACCGGGGAAAGTAGACATGTGGCCGGAGAGGAGAGACTGGGGAGCAGATTGTGACATATCAGACTTTGCACTTACTAATATGCTACTAACAAGTGCCTGAAAACAAAAGTTACTGTTGTTTGTTTGCGAGCTATGATTGGTGGGTGTCCAATGTGTAGTCTTCCATGTCTGTCGGCCAAGAATAACAGAAAGATACTGTGTGAGTGTAGAGAAAGTGAGTCCCTTTTTTCTTTTTCTACACAATTACACAATAATATAATCTTTTCTGCGAAGTGCCTTAAGCTGACATTATAAGAGGGCGGAAAGTCTCCTTGAGTGCCTCTTTCTTCTCTCTGTCACAGTTTGCACTGAAACACACATTACACGTATGAGGCTCATGATGGGAAATCAATGAAAAATGTGTACTCTATGTAGCTGTATTCTCTTAGGAACAGACACAAGAAAAGAAAGACCAAGCGGGGGAATGAAATGATGCAAACACACTCTTGAGTTAGTGAGCAAATAACAGCGGCTGCAAGCCTTCAAAGAACAGGCCGAACCCTTCGCCTGAGCATCCAAGCCACCTGCTGATGTGCTGTGTGGTCTTCAAAGAAGAACAGTGGGGGTTCGGGGTCTTCAAGCATCTTTTAATGTATATAATTGATGAAGAGCTGCAGTAAGTAGGGCGAGAATGTGACGCTCAGCTTACTTTTTTTGTAGAGCAACTCTCAGGTTTCCCTGCATTGTGACACTTCCTCTGTGACGAGCTGTACCTGGTGGCGTGAAACAACTCCCAGGTTGACCAACATACCTGCTGTTGTACCCGCCATGCGTGGCACCTATTTCCTGTCAACTCATACTTAATCCCTTGAGAAAAATCTGAAGTTGGATTAGAATTAATTGCAGCACTCACAGCGGTGGAAGATGTATTCAGGTCCTCTAGTCAAGTAAAAGTGCCAAAACCACATTGTAAAAATACTCCATGTCTGATATGCTAATATATATTAGATTAATACTGATGCATCAGCGTGTAAGCAGCATTTTTCTTTTGTAGCTAGTTGAGATGGAGCTACTTTATATACAATTTGGTACTTTAAGCCCAGTGGGTCCCAACCTGAGGCCCCTCCAACGGGTGACAAGACGATTAATGGAGGAGAAAAGAAGAAAAACAAAGTTCTGCTTAAAAAAATTTATTTTATTTTTTAAACACCTTTGCTTTTTTGTGGAATATAATTATCTTACCTCAAACAGTGATTTAAATGAAAGAGGGGAAATCTCTTCTTGGTTTGGCTGCTAACTTTTAGATATCTGAAATATAGATAGATAACTTTAAGATATCTGAAAGCGTATCATGCTTTTTATGCAAAATCTTAAACTGAGAACTAGCTTGTAACTTAAGTGGTCAAATGAATGTAGTGGAGTAAACAAAAACATTTAGCTCTTAATTGTAGTGAAGTAGAAGTATCAAGTAGTAGAAAATGGAAATATTCACATAAAGTATAGGTACCTTAAAATTGTTGTTCTTGACTGAATGTATTTAGATTTATATTGCTCCTTTTGGCACCTGTAAGAGGAGGATGAAGGGATGAAGGTATGAGCAGTTCAGCCTCAGGGGTTGAATTATTAAGATTGGTCAAATCCACTTCTGAGAATCAGCTTTTATCTTCAATTTAAAGCTCATAGCGAAGCAACTGCACAAGGTTTCTCCTTGATAGCTAAAATGATGCGTCATGATCCCTTTAATGAAGCTGTTGACCCATCGACTGCATGAGCAAGAGGTACATAAACCAGTCATGCATTTTATTAGAATCTCCATTAATCTCCTGTATCATACAATGTAATGAGCGTTAGCGAGCGAGAGGGCAGCGTAGACAGGCAGATGTCTAAATGTGCTAATTGGTCGATTTGTTTACTCCATGCCAGGTGCTTGTGTGCAGTCTGAAGCATGGCAGCGCTCCCAGCGGTGAGCAGTGACCCACTTGTATAGCGGCGCCTTTTTTCCCTTTAACTAAACACAGTGCCACTATTTATAATCAAAATATTATGTTGAAACACTGTAAGCAGCTGGCTGAGGAAAGTACAGTTTATTGGCCTCCAGTAGGTGGTGAAGAGCTCCCTTGTGGCTGTTAGTGAAGCTCAGAAACATCAGGTAGAAGTGCAGGGATATCGCTAAGTGGTTTCTTTAGGTTTTCTGGTGTCTGGCTGTTCCAGGAAACTGACTGATGAATTTCTATGTAAGAGTATCCTTCTTCCAGCTTTCCTGTGACACCGTCATTCCTCAAATGAACAACTGGTCCATGTTTACTGGGAGTTATGGTTCGATCAAGAGTCTGTCATTGTGTCCCACTTGCCAACGATGGTACTACTACAAAAAAATCCCCTATGGCCCAAAAAGCATTTCACTCATAGGCCGTCAATTTGAATGAATCATAGAGGTTTATATTTGCAAAACGTTCCTAGAGCTTTACGTCATCCCAGTGTAAAGTTTGTGGGCCAAGTGGGACCACAAAACCAGTGCCTGAAACCCTTTGTCAAAATATATGATTATTAAGTAAGAAATAAGTCGCATATCACTTTTGCATACTTACCTTTGCTTGTTTTTGCGCCAGAATGAAGAGAAGGGTTGGTAGATTGAATTTAAAAATCATTTGCAGAATAAAACAAGCTCCAGAGTCTTTGAAACATTTGAGACATGCCAACATGCTGATGTTCAGCAGATATAATGTTAACTATGTTCACCAGCTTAGTTTAACATGTTAGCATGCCAACATTTGATAATTAGAGCTAAATACAGAGAACAGTTGAGGCTGATGGGAAGTTTTGACCTGATGACGCCACTAGGTTGACATTAAGGGGATCGCCACAGTCATTAGGATTCTTTGTTTAAGAAGCCTGAATATTTGTGCAAGTTTTGTGCCAATCCATCTAATAGTTTGGATCAAAGTGGCAGATAGACCATTATCTACTGTAGATTTGGGTCAGAATTTGAATATTACAAACACCAGGCAGGGCATTTTAATTCAGTTTTGATGATTACTGTTTTAATTTAAATGTTGTAACTGTTGTAATTATTCCCATTTTCACTTTCTCCACAGCCCCACCTACATTTACAGCGACGCCGCCACAATATGTGGAGGCGAAGGAAGGGGGAAGCACTCTGCTTAGCTGCTCTGCCCAGGGAAATCCAAAACCAATGATCAGCTGGCTTAGGGAGGGGGAGGAGCTCGCAACCAACACGAAATATTCGGTAAGCATGATAACGGTTTTGAATCTTCTATTAATGGTCGTGTACAAATATAGAAGCAGGGTTTGTGCACAGATGCTGTCATGCACTGAGTCCATCTGCAGTGGAAGTGTGTTATGGACTGTATCTCACTCAGGCTGATATCAGTTTGTTCTGTTGTGCTGCACATAAAATGTGAAAGATTCAAAACGTGCCTCAGCCAGATTTGTGGTGCTGAGGTGCAGGTAAGTATTTTTTACATTCAACATATTTAATCAATGCTTAGTTTTAGTTGACAACATGTTAAAAGTTGAGGCCCTTTGCCTGATTAATAATGATGACAGTCAATGTCTGCTTCTCTTTAATGTCTTCAGTAAAAAGTAACTCTACCTTGAATCATTCAAACAATGTTAAGAACAGCTACTGGCAGCGCACCACACATTTCTTTGCCCTGTTTGTTGTCTGGTGATGCATGATTGTGTTTTTTTGTCCCCGTGGATAAAATCCCAAAAGTAGACAGTCTGATGTCATGACAAGATTATTTTGGCACATCCACAGCACGGTTTGATAGCAGCGCAACGCCTCAGCTACATAAACATCAGGTTTTTGGTGTTCAAATCAAAGACGCTGAACAAACCGCTCCATGATGGATGACTCAGAAACTCTCTCCACCTGCATCTGACAGAATGCAACAAGTTCACGTCGACACTCTGGCGATTGTCAGGAGTCGTTTAGACGAGGGAGGTCAAGGTAAACAGAAAATTAAATCACAGCTGCTCATTACAGAAAGAACTGCTGGGAAGCTTTGAGCATAACAGGTTGTTGATTATGTATAACAAGTACAGGAGCATATAGGGGCATCTTTTATATTGCTTGTTTTGAAAGGTGGATGCCTCCTTCCTTTTTTGCGTGCCTTCACATTCTCATTTGTCAATGATATTGCAGTCTGCTGCAGGCGCTATCAACTCTTTACAGCTGCCTGTGTAATACAGTGTACAGGAAGTGACAGGAGTATACAGGAGTGTCTGTTAAGGGCCTCTTCCCCTCTTACTTCTCTTTCATTTTACCCTTTTTGCTGCACCATCTCTCCCTCCAGTCGCCTCTTTTTAACACCGTTCCCTCAGTTAATGATTAGACAACATTCTGATGCATTATTAATCTCCCTCTACTGCATCAATATTACATTAGTTCTAATATGAATGTTACACTAAAAATGAAAAATGCTAGTGAGAGCCAGCACTTATACTACCGCCATATCTCACCAGCTTCACCGCTACATATAGTGAAAAACATAAAAAAGCAGTGCATTCATCAGCTTTCTTCCTCTATTTGGCTGCTCCGAGTGTATGTTCAAGCAAAACCCTCTAACTTGGGAAAGCTCGTTCTTGTGGTGAGAAGCGAGCTGAAGGTGTTTGTGTGTGTTTGAGTGAGCTGAGGGTATATTTGCTCACCCACAAGCTCAGATCCATGGAGACGTCATGGAGAAAGGCAGGAATGTGACAGGAAGGGTTAGAGAGGAGGAGGAATCCTCCTCCTCATCCTCCTCTTCTCTTTACTTTGTATTTATTTGCGCAGGAAGAAAGAACCATAAAACAAAGATACTAACCAAAACAGCTGTGCAGGAGAGGACAGAAGCACAGGTGAGATTATAAGGCTCTTCCACAAAGTGCACTCAAATCACAAGCATTAAAAACGAGCAGGAAAACAACAGCAACCCTCAGAAAGCTCCCGCTGTTTCAGAGCCCAACATCAGTCTCTTTGGTTCTGTCGGCGAAGCGCATGTGACTGTAATTGAGATTCTGCCTTCATCTCATGCCTCAACTTATCGGCTGCTTCTTTTTTCCACTGTCCCCCTTTTTCCCCTCATCCACTGCTGACCTCCTCATCCTCCTCCTCCGCCTCCTCCTCCTCCTCCTCCACCACCGCCTCCCCCTTTTCTTTTAATCTCCTCTCCCTCACCTTGGATTCAGTACAGCAGTGGCGCAGAAAGTATTGGACTGGACTGATGACCATTGCATTCAGATCCTCTTGAGTTTACTGTCTTGAAAGTCCGCTACAGTCACTACCGCATGCACTGTCTCTGCTATAGGAGAGTGATACACCATAGATTCAGTGCAACATACTCAGAATCAGATTTATTTCCATTTAAGATTTTCAACATAAAAGGACTTTGGCTTTGGTGTTTTGCTGCACTCAATAGTCACGATAAACGTAGTAAGAAAAGAGAAAAAGGAACAAGAGTTGCAAGTTAAGAATCTTAAATATAGAATTGAAAAATGTCAGTAAAAGATATGTAATATACGTCTGTTTTGAAATAAAACAGAGCACAGAAGATCCAGGGAGTGCATTTGTTCACAGTATCAAAAATATAAAGAATATGTAATAATAAAGATGCAATAAATGCTTGATGTTAGATATGGAAACTTTGTGATAATGTGTATTTCCCATGACGGTCAGTGTCAGAGGGTCCCTGGCCTTGTTGATGAAGCCAGCTGCAACTGAGAACAAATCCCAGAATAAAAAAATGAAGAGACAGACAGATCATGAGGTGAACTCTAAATCTGGTGTGATTGCACAGTAGTTAATGGAGGGAAAAAAGCTGTGAGACTCACCCAGGACACCCAGTTGGTTAAGTACAGTGGACACTGTGGTCTGAGCTCCAGGATCAGAGATACAAAAAAAGAATAAAGTACTACATTGTGCTTATTAAAACAATGTTTGATAATGATCAAGATACATGCTAGCTTGTGCACACAGAGTCGTGACCTGTTCGCTGAGTCTGCGGCGAAAATTCACAACTCTACTTTTACTTTTATTTTATTTTACTTTTTTACAAATTCTATAAGTGTCATTAGTAATAAAACACATGATTTCTCAGCGATTTTTAAGGCATAACACAAGCCTCAAGTGAGATGCCACATTAGCCAGACAGCAGTCAGTGCAAGCATGTAATTAAAATAAAGATGATCAGTTTTAATGTCTTCTAACCTTTTTAATCAATACAAATGTCTTTCCAAGCCTCAAATCAATGCCTCACAGCACACCAGTGTTTAGTTTACACTTCCAGCTCTCAGCAGGCTCCACATGTCGTGTGTTACAGCAGTGATGCACAAAGTGTTATCTTGTGCTAGACAATCTGAGCGACGAAGATTCAGTTTGCCAACAGAGCGACAGAAGTGAAATGTTGCGCCGGTCGATCTACTAGTCGCATCTCTTGGCTATAAAACATTTGAAAGACAGATGAATAGGAATGATTCTGCAGGCGTAGCAGATTCCCTCCTCAGCTGCATGAATGGACAGACTACAGCTGTGTGTGACTTGAATGGACAGAGCCTCTCGCAACCTGTTGCATAATTTATGAGGGTGTTTCTATTAGGTTTGGTTAATGTGTTTCTTCACCACTTATTGGTTCTCATCAGTGGCTTCACACGTGGACGCGCAGCAACATAGAGTTAGATGTTTCCAAGGTTACCGCATGCAGGAATCAGACCTGGAGTTAATTAAACGATGACAAATTCATGACTTATAAGTGTTTGATGTATTTTCGGTTCCTACCATAAATGTACAAACTTAAAAGTGGGTGTGTTGTGTATCTTTGATAAGTTGTGGAAAGTAACTAAGTACACTTAATAAAGTACTGCACTCAAGTACAAATATAAGGTTCATGCCTCTTTACTCTACTACAGACCTCTCTAGACCTGAAGCTGCAGATTAAAGTGCCCAACAATGTATAAAGTCATTGCTGAAATGATTAGTCGATTAATCAATCAGTCAATTAATCAGAAAATTACTCTACAACTGTTTTGATATAGGTTCAATCATTTAAGTCATTTTTCAAGAATAAGCTCCAAACTATTCATGGTACCAGCTTCTCTAATGTAAGAAATGCAAATTGAAAATGTTCTTTGTTTTAAATTATAATCATTAATGGATAATAAGTTTGGGCTGTTGGTTGGACAAGACAGTGTTTTTATTCATTATAAGCTGATTAATTGATAATGCAGGCCTATAAAAATCAATGAGTTAAAAATCAGTCTCACTCTGAACCACCTATTACAGCACAAAAATGCTTTCACATTAATGCATCAGTAAGAATAATGGTATGATATTTAATAGCACAACACACACAGGGGACATTTTTTATATCAAGTACTCTAACTTTTGATGTTTTAAGTACATTTTGCAACTAATTCTTCCTCGTTTTCAGTGCAGCATTTGTACTGGAGCTTTTTTACAGTGTGCTATTGTTAGTTTCACTTAAGTAAAACAAAAAACGAGTTATGGCAGCAATTAACATTATTTTTCATTATTGATTAACCTGCTAATTGCTTATTCATTTCTAGCCTGTAAAATGTCAGAAAATAATGAAAAATGCCCATTGCTATTTCTCAGAGTCCACTTGAAACTATTCAATTTAATATCATAGAAGACTAAAAAAACAAATATTCACATTTGAGAAACTGGAACCCGTTAAGTTTGGCAATTTGTGTTTAAAAAATAACCTGTAATTTGTAGATTTTCTGTTAAGTGACTTATCTTTGAACCTCTAATCTGAATAAAATCTGAAATGTTTGGTGTTAGAGGTTGGATGTTTATCTGTTTTCTGCATGTAACTACAGGTACACGATGGCAGTCTGACCATCCTTGGCATCACTAGAGATGACAGAGGGGCGTACACATGCCGAGCCTTCAGTGACCAGGGAGAGGTGCTGCACACTACCCGTCTGCTGGTTCAAGGTACTGTATCCATAAATTACACTGTACACTGTAACAAGGCTCCTACATAACAGTTTATTAATAACTACTGTTGACAAATGTATTTGCACCAGATTTTTAGATGAAAAAAACATGTTTTGTTGCCTTTACCTGAGGCCAAATACTGCATTTGCATCACTAAAGTAGTTAAGTTTCATTATTTATTCTTGAGGGCATTTCCTGTAGTAGCATTTAAAAGCAAAGCCATGCAACTCTCTGGTGTGCTGATGTATGTAACATACCTTCTGAGTCTGTATCAGTCAGTCAATAGCTCAGTCTGGGGCCTCCGTGTTGTTCATGTGTGTGTGCTCTTGTGCACAGCCATGTGTGTACAACAGGATCTGTCTGTGAGAACGTCACTGTCTGTCTCCGGTCCATTAACCAGGCTCTCTGCTAGACACAGATCAGATAGATGGTTGTGATGCCAGCCTCCAGTTCTCTCAGTCTCCTGATACTGCAGGGCTGGGGGGAGTTAACACTGTGTATTTAACAACCAACCGAGCATCTTGCTTTTATGGTGGAGTTTGTGGAGTGCGCGGCCTATTTTAATGCCTGACTTCTGTAGGTGCAAACAGAGCGGAGGAATTACTCTCCTCTTTGGTTCTAGTATAGTAAATGCATGTGCACACTCACTGCAAACACACATTAAAAAGTCATTGTGTTGTAACCAAGTGAATAGCGTAACCAGTGGTGCATGTGATGCAACTGCATTAAGTCTTCAGACCTCCAGTGGACCCAGTGATACTACGATACCTGTTCTGTCAACCACAGCACACCGCCGCAGTGCTGCTTCAGTTGTGGACTTCTTGTTTTACATATGAGAGGCAAACAGCAGGACAATACTACCTCTGCACTCAGCTTGTGGATAGAGGAACATCTGACAATACAGAACCCTGCAAGTGAAAAAAATGTGTTATTGAGACCAATATATGGTCTCAATGACCAAAGTTAATGTAATAAATTATACGAAAACATTTGTAAACCATCTTTTCCATACAGTCATACCATATTAGCTGTCACATGATACTTCTTGCTGTATGGGTGGACCATTGTGGGCAGTGTTGTAAACCAACTAGAGGGATACATTTATTGTAAGACAGATATTGTATTCACTGGAAAAAAATACATCTGAAAATCATGCTTGTAACATTTCCAGAATTGAGTTGTAATTTTAAAGGTCCCATATTCTGCCCATTTTGTGGTTCATATTTGTGTTTAGAGGTCCGACTGGATCATTTTTACATGCTTTATTGTTCAAAAACTACATAATTTTTTTTCAAAACAGACATGGTTGCTGCAGCTGTTTTCAGCCACTGACTGAACACTTCGTTTTAGAGGAACAGAACAATCTGCTGCATCACTCTCTCCTTTATGTTACCGTAAAACTGGTGTTAGTGAGGAAAAATGGTGGACAGCGTGGATTCAGGAGGTCTTCAGTGGGCGAGTACAGTCGACCTGCCGAAAGGCTGGTGGTGGTCACATGATCAACAGATCCCCTTATGACATCATAAAGGGAGGCAAATCTAAACGGAGCGTTTTCACACGTCTACCGAAAGATGGAGCAGGAGAAAATCTTTTTGAGTCTTTTTTGATAGACTGTCGTTCTCAAGGTACACCAAAGACACATATTTGTGAAGAGACATTAACAAAATTAATTTTGCATAATGTGTGAAAAAAAAATCATATTATTTTCATTTGTAATGTTATGAGAAGAACAGTAATGATATTATCAGTCTGAAGTTATAGTATTACAAAGTGTCCTCCAAGCAGTCAAAAATGACCTTTGTCTTTGTCGTTTTTGTGGGGAAGGATCATGTGTTTGTACACAGCACATTAGAGCACAGATAATAAATCTGGCCTTGAACGATCCCCAAATAAATTTAACAGGGTTCCTTCTTTACTTTTTGCATTCACTGAGGGATGACATAAAAAGACACATTGTCCAGTCCTATTCTCAAGAGTTGAGGTTTGAGTCTCAGACACTGCAATAACCTTATTAACCTCTGTCATATTACTATAAGATTAATGTGGGACACAGTGGGGCATTTCACCTCCTAATATCTTTTTTCATGCATGAAACTTTAATAACACTACAGAAATCTAGAGTTAAGTGTAATTAGAAAACCACAATGATAAAATGTTTGCACTGCAGTTGAGTTTGGTTGCATATTGGCATGAAAATAGCTGTGAAATAAAACTGGTGTGATTAGGACAGGCAGATATCCCAGGTCTCATAATTCTCACTCCCATGATCTGCTTTTAATTGTTATGTGAGACACTCGCACAGTGCTGTCAGTAGTCCCACCTGATGCGAAACGCTGTGCGAGGAGAGGAAAATAAGCAGGAGGCTTGTATCTGGGCCTCCTCATAAAAGACAGCTTACCTTTCATGGCTTCTGCTGTTTTATTGAGAGTTAAGAGCAAACCTAGAGTACCGCAGGGGTTGAAAAGGTTACAATGTGAAACATGCATAAACTCCAACACTGACTACTGTTAAGGTTACAAGAACTGCTTGCTCACTGTATTTTACATTAGACTCTGGTGATATATTGTAAATAATACATAGTGTGTGCTCCTTCTCACTCTGACCTGTTCCTAAAATAAATGTCAACAGTCCCAAAGTGGAAGCAGAGTTGGCGTGCACACAGTTCAGTTGGATTCTTTTATGATTTATTCTACTTTTTAACCAATTAATGGTCTTTTCTACCATCTGATAGAGCATAGTTATAATATTTTGTTGAATATGTGTTGTCCTTAACCTGACTTAGCCATCTCTGTCATTCGGTGATAATATGTCAGGACCCAAAAAATCTGATTCATAATAATAATAATGATAATAATGTTATTATTATTGTTGTTATAATACAACAACTGGTCGCCTCACTCTGTGAAAAAGAGTTTGTGCAACCACTGCTTGAAGGGTGAAGCTCTCATCTAGTTTTACAAAGAATGCACTACGTATTATAGGACTTATGGTTGTTTATATATGACCATTAGTTATCTTTTTCATTTTATGTGTTCATCTTTAAAGTATGTTATGGTTATGGCATATGTAAATGGACATTTCTGCCAATTGTGTGTGCGTTGTTTTCTTTGTAATTACTGTCAAAACAACCAAAAAATGAAAGAAAAATGTTTACTACTTTTTGGTAGAACCATTAAAGCTGCTATAATTTTTTTCATATACACAAAAAAATAATCAAATGATTACGTGTAGTGTGAAAGGCGTCACTCAAGTAATTATCACAGCTCCCACTCAGCTGCACTGAGCTTTTTAGCATTATTCAGCTCATTGTTTTTACGGCCCACAACATTACTATTTTTGTTCTCTCTCACTGCTCTCATGAGTGTTGTTTTCAGATGCAGCAGGCAGCTGTTTTCATGGAAAATGCTCAAAAGCCACTGTACTCCATCCACCCAGCACCAGACAGCAGACTGGCACAGTTATCAACTAGCTGGTGAACATAGTGAAGCATTTAGAAGCTAAAGAGCCAGATATCTCCCTCAGGAGTTGGTGGAGACCAAAAACAGAGCTAAAAAAGAGTTGCTATTGCTTCCATGGCCAGAAATAGGATGACTGAATGTTAATGTTGCTCTGTGTTATGTTCAAATAGGCAACTGTTTGCTAACAAATTTGTCATATCAAAATAAAGATGATCATATGTCTGTTATTGCAGCTTTAAAGGTTTAAAATGGTAGGCTGGGCTGTCACAGGTGCACAACAAACTAAAACACCTTCTGTTTCTGTTTCTGTTTCTCGTAGGGCCTCCATACATCGTCTCTCCACCAGAAAACGTCACTGTAAACATATCCCAGAATGCACTCTTCACCTGCCAAGCGGAGGCATATCCTGGCAACCTGACCTACACCTGGTTCTGGGAAGAGGATAACGTCTACTTCAAGAAGTAAAGTTATGATCAAGTTCACTTCTGTACTGCAGCTGCAGTAACTCTCTGTAGGGAAACATGTTAGTTAAGCACTTGGGTGAGGTTAAGACTTAAAGGGCTCTTGCTTAGAGGCTCAGTCATTTAAATCACCACCACGCAGTCGGCATAAGGCTTTTACCCTAAAGCCTTTGTGATGTGAGTGACATTGTGTGTCTCTGAGCCTTTTGCTGTGCTACATTTTCAGCGTGTGTCTGTATGTGTGTGTGTGCCAGTGCCATGTCCTACTGCGGCCCCAGAGGCAGTAAGAGCGAGCCTGGTGGGGGTCTGTCTGGACAGTGCCAGGCGAGTTAGTGCGCTCTGATGGCAATATCACATGACTCAGGCCTTGTGTCATCATATGCCTCTCATGCAGTGATGATCTGAAGCGTAGCCAGGACCTCTGCGGGCTCCCAAGAGCAGGTCTTTAGAGTCTGAGAGGGTTTTACAGCAAGCAAGTGACAGACAGAACAAGTGGGAAGGAAGAACAAGTGAATGGGAGTTTGACAGGCAGCGAAAACAAGTGTCTGAGGGACTTTCACAGAGGAAGTGCACCGAAGTGTCCAATGTAATTTTAAACAGCTTTCATGGCGTCACTCGTAATTTTATTTACCTTCTTTTTGCAGGATAGGTAGGATTTACTTGAGAGAATTGCATACATTTTCATTGGTATAAAAGTTTGTAAGTTATTACTTTGGGAGCAGCAGTTTAAGAGGCAGTATCATATCCAACACTGTTTTATTTGACATTGAATCATGTAACTTTTATATATAACTATAACTTGTATCATTATATTGTATTTTTGTATTAATATATAAGCTATATCATGGTATTCTCTTCCATTTCTATACATGTATATGTTTCATATCATTATCATATTATTGTATATTGTGTGTATATTACATACACACATTACACAATTGTTACAACATGTATTTTGATATATTATTGTGTATATTGTATTTATGTTTCATACCTATACACACTATACACTGCACACATCATGGCTGCCATAGTTGCACCACAGGATTTTTATATAGTTTATACAGTACTGTCGCACAAGTGTCATATAAATTCATCCAGTAGTTCTTTATCTGCTTTTCATACCTCTGTGCTACTATTTAATCATTTGACCACAGAGATTAATAAAGTCTTATCATATCTTATCATATTAATTTATAGAGAGCTTTTCAAGATACAGACACGTTCTACATGACCAAACAGATCCTGGATATCTAAGAACACAGCTAAAGGCACAGAGTAGCACATTATTATCTTATTTTGTCTTATGTTGTTTCTAATGGCTTTATTAACTGTCAATAAATCATTAAACAATACTTAATATCAATTATAAGCCACTAAGATGAACAACAAGTAGTGAAACATATCTATCTGGTAATAATGCAGTCCTACATGTTGGTAATTCATTAATTAATGTTTAATAAGTTGTTGAATTGATTTTGGTCTAGATTTGGGACAACCCAAATGCGACTCTCATTCATATCCTACAACTGATCTATAAACCCTCAGTAAGTGATTCAGTAACCATTAATAAAACCATTAGTTGAACCCTTAATGAAAGGGGTCGTATTAGAAAGTGGTTCCACTTTATTTTTAGACATGTTCAGTTTTGTTGCATGTGTGGTCAAACAAAGCAGCAAACTGAAGATGCACTCCATCATTACTGTGTTTGATTTTAAATAGTGTTAAGGGGGAAAACATGAAGGCTGTATCATTTGGTGATTATGGCAATTAGCAGATTTATTTGAATCTCCGGCTCTGTATTCTGTGGTCTTTGGATCCCTCTAAGAGCTGGCTGCTGTTTGACTCTCTGCTGCTCTCTTATGGCTCTTTGATGTAATTCAGCACAAAAAAAAAAAAATGAAATGTGCCCTGTCCTGTTGGTGTGTTCCAGTAATGCGGTGTGACAAAACGTCTGTGTCGTTCTTGCAGTGATCTGAAGCTCCGAGTGCGCATTCTCATCGACGGCACCCTTATCATCTACCGGGTCAAGCCAGAGGATGCTGGGAAATACACCTGCAGTCCGAGCAACAGTCTCGGTATCTCGCCCTCAGCATCAGCCTACCTGACTGTTCAGTGTGAGTGTTACCGTGGCAACAAAGTGGAGGGGGAGGGGCGGGGAGACGGTACAGCGAGCTGTGTGAGGAGAAGGGAACAGCAGCAGCAGTATGGAGGCTGCTTGTGTTGGAGGCTGCTGTATTATTTGGCAGTGCTTCTCTACTGCTGTGCTGCAAAGTAACCTTCTTGAATTTCAAGGTCAGGCGGGACAGAGAGGGAGCATAGTTCATTTTCACTGAGCCTCTTTGGTCGATTTCATATTCCAAGTGGATTTTAATGACACAATTATTATCTGTGCCGACTCCAGCCTCATTCCTGTGCACAAAGATGGAGACCGGCTCGACCACAGACTCCATTTTTCCTGGTCTCTTTCGAATCTGCCTCCCCCTAAAATGAAATGGTGACCTTCCTGCTCATCTGCTCCGAACGATGAGACAGAAACGGCACTCGTGGCCATCTGACGTTTCGTCATCATCGTCATGTGTGATGAGCTAATTTGCTCCCAAGTTGCTGCTGGTCATTGATTATTGTGCTACAGTGTGAGACAGAGCTGGGGGATTCACAGCACTGCAGGCACTGACTTCATCACTGGCCTCAAATACAGCAGACCATAATTAAACCACTGTCCTGAATGCTTCATGAAAACCATAATCAGGGCCTGTATTTATCAAGCATCTCAGAATCACTACCAGTAATTAAGCTAGTCAATAATTACGATGACATATCAGAAAATAGCACCACCTTTTTTGTGTTGGGAAATAACTTCGATAACTTTATTATAAATACAAAATATCAACACAAAAACTGTTCAAACTCCTATTAATGTTTACAAATACACCGCAGCCTAAGAATAATTTCATTCTGCATCTTTGCACAAAGACATACAGCTATAACGTTGAAAACTCTTTTGCTGGCTGTAGCCCAGTCTTCCCCTTCAACTACACCTCTTTTATATTCCCTACAAGACAACACATCTTTCAAATATTATGACCATTCTATTATTTTAAATAAATAAAAACAAATAAATAAAGATTAGCAAGATATAATACACCATCTTAAATGTTACTGGTTGTAAGTAATTGTAGATATCCTTCATCAGTCATCACGAGGGCCAAAAAGTGATTGATTTATTGTCTTAATTGTCAGTTTTGGTTTCATCATTGTTGCACGGCTTATTTTCCATCTTCCTAAAAAGTCTAATGTTGCAGAGGGGAGATCATGTGTTTTCCTCTGCACAAAGTCAGCCTCAAAAATTTGTATTTTTTTGTCAAAACAATCTTTTAATAAGCTCATTGACATCAAGCTTGTTCAAAACGTCTGTCGTCTCACAGAATATCTCTGCCTGGACGCTGTAGGACACCTCTGGAGCTCTCCTAAAGCTTTGGCAGACAGTTAGGGGGGATTTCCTAAGTTAGGGAAATTGATAAAATGCGTTTACTTCTAGTTCTAAAAGTAGGACCAAAAATGCGTCACACTGAGAATTTTTGGCCAGTTGGGGTGATTTCCACACATTCGCCTCAGGCATAACTCATTATGCATTCAGCATCCCTAATGCTGATCTTTCCTCTACACTCAGACCCTGCCCGAGTGATCAACATGCCCCCGGTCATCTACGTCCCACGGAAACTGCCAGGCATCATCCGCTGCCCGGTGGACGCCAACCCACCTGTGACATCAGTGAAGTGGGAGAAAGATGGCTATCCTCTCAGAGTGGAGAAGGTTAGTCTGCCACGGTGTGTCTGTGTCTGTGTCACAGTACATTCACTGTTGGTCACGTGTGACAGAAAAGTCTTAACACGTGTCTTAATACATACAATATATTACTGTATGTGTTGCAGTGCATTTTCATGTAACCTTTCAAATAAAGCAGCCTGTGAAGGTTTGACACAGTGGGAGCATCACACAGGCAGAACAGTGGCTGTTCAAACATTTAAACTAAGCTTCTCCTTTGCTAATGGCAGAAAGTAACTTTACTTGAGAAATTCCATCTTATGCTACTTTATTCAAACAGAGCTACAACGAACTACAATGAATTAATGCATCAGTATTAGCATCTATGATAAAGTAGTAGTAAAGTACTTGTATAAAAATGTACGTAGATGAAAGTTAAAAGTAGGAAATATATTCTGATTACTGTATCAGTACTGTGTTACATTTTTAAATGAGGGAGGAGTGAGATAAGATGCTAGTTAAAGAACACCTTGAGACTACTCAGCTTCTCTGTCCCACTATAACCGGTCCACTCCATTTAGTACGTTCGCTGCGTAATTCAGTGATCAAATAGAGTCAATTGGAGGTTCCTATAACTATGCCGAGGTTCATTGATATTAACAATCCCCCATAATGGCATGATCCTTAATTTTAATGCATTGTTGTGCTGTTCTCAAAATGCTAAGCCCGGCCCAACATGAACATATATGTCAACATGTATGTTGTCAGTGTCAGCTGAGTGCAGAGTGACACCTCTCTGCCCTCCTGAGGACGCAGACACACCAGCATCTTTTTCTCTACTACAACTGCTGATCTGGCATCTTTATTATTTAGTTCTTTTCTCTCATAGTGTATCAGGACTTTTTCATGTGATTTTTGTTTTTGCTCTGTAATGGGTAGTAACGCCAGTAAAGGCAATTTGTTTCATTCATCTCTGGTTTCAGCACACTGATAATTGAAACGGTCTTCAGTTTATTTGGAAGTAACGATCAATTGTCCAGCAATACGGTACAACAATTAATAGAGAGGTGGCAAATTTCACACTTTAGTTATCATGTCAGCATTATGTACACTGTTTGTGTAAAGAATTCAGTCATTTTCAAACTCAGACGCACCACCTAGATACAGGATCTCCCTGCTCAGAGCTCTGAATCTGTTGCTCCATTTATATTAACTATCTTATCTGCTTTCGCTGAGGTCATACAGCATTTTGCTCTGCGGTTGAGGAATGGCCTGCATAAGCATTAGCTTCTCATTCATCTGGAATTTGGGGACGTTTGTTTTCTGCGCAGTTGAAAATCATTTGTTGTAGATGGAACTATGAGTCTTCAGGAAAAAAAAAAACAAGAAATCAAGCATTTCAGATGGCCCCATTGTCTTGTAGTACCCCGGTTGGAGCCTGATGCCAGATGGAAGTATCCGGGTGGCGGAGGCCACAGAAGACTCCCTGGGCACCTACACCTGTGTGCCTTACAACGCCCTGGGTACCATGGGCATGTCCCCCCCTGCCACTTTGGTGCTAAAGGTACATGCTTGGTTCTGTCTGCTGTTCAGTTTCTGCGTGTTTTAGCATGCACTGATCAACCCAGAAGTCTGCATGACGATCTGGTGTTTGTGTGTCTATCCAGGATCCCCCTTACTTTAATGTGAGGCCTGGGGGGGAGTACCGTCAGGAGGCTGGGAGAGAGCTAGTTATCCCCTGTGCTGCTTCTGGAGACCCTGATATACCAAGCATCACCTGGAGAAAGGTGCCGCAGACACCGCACACCATCAAGCTATACATCATCTTCTATACTTGTTTTTACTTGTCATGTGCTGAAATATTTGTTTGCTCACCACTTCTAAATCATGTTACTGCAATTTCCGTGTCCATTGAAGGTGGGGAAGCCAAGCAAGAGTAAGCACAACATCCTACCCAGTGGCAGCTTACAGTTTCTGTCCCTCAGCAAGGAAGACCACGGAGAATGGGAGTGTGTAGCCACCAATGTGGTCACAAGCATCACTGCCAGCACGCGTATCCTAGTCATCGGTACAAACAATCTGCACAGTGCTCTCAACTCACCAGGGCTTTCTCAATTTCCTCAACAAACTGACCTTTCATAGTTATTTTGAGTTCTTTGTGATCCTACTTTTATACGTGGTTTGAGTGATTTGCATGAAGAAGAACATCATCTCTCAAACACCTTGTCTCTACCCAATTTCCCCTTGAGCATCATTAAAATTTCATTAGATCTTATCTGTAATAGCTTAATTTAAAGCCTGAACCTGTAAGTATGGCGTGGTATCCACCCCTCTGCTAAAACACTTTAACTGCAGCCTTTGTCTGTTGAGTTGACACACAGAGGACATCTTTTTACTCCTAAATTGACTGAAGTGTCGACAAAGGCAAGCAGAGTTATGGAGTTTAAACAGGGCTATGATGGTTCAGATTTCCTCGTTAGGGCTTTTTGCCTTATTCACTCAGAAAACTATCTGTGCATAAACGTTGTGGTAGAACAAGCCCTCAACTGAACATTTTAAAATGTCTGCTATAATACCTGCAATGCAAATTGTAGGGTTCGTATTTTAGTAGCTAATCACTGGGCCTTTAAGTAGTCTTTATAACTGTAGTGTTCTCTAATCCAGTTTGATATTGTAGCACTGATTATGCCCTTTGCTTGCTTAAGTTGTGACAGTGTACAGCGGTAATAGCAGCCATTTTGACTAAATAAATGCCTTGCGCAAAATTGTAAAACAGCCCCACTGAACTGGCAAGAGTCAAGGGTGAACAGCCTTATCAATATGTTCATTATGCCTAACGGTGTGAATGATGTAAAATACACATGTGCGAGGCACACAAGTCTTGTTTTTGAGGGATGGCTTGTGCTGTCAGCCATTCTTTTCACTTATTGTACACACACTGGCATCATCCCTGAGGAAACATTTATTAAATTTGTGTCTTATCAGATTCTAGTCCCGGCTTTTAAAGAAATACTCCTCCAAAAATCAATCTGTTGGGTATTAAATATGCGACCCCTGTAGGCTACAAAGATTTATTAAGATAAGATAAGATATTCCTTTATTAGTCCCACGACGGGAAATTTACAATATACAGTGTGCCTCAGATTCATCATTGCAAAATTAAGATCTTTTTTTTTTTTTCTCTCACAGAGAAAATATAATAGTGGTGATTTAAGTATTCATTAAAACTGCAACAATGTCCTATTGAAGGATTTGTGAAGTGTGTGGGTGTGTCAGTTTGAGGAAATTTTGAAAAATGCACATGTTACATGAGAAGATCGATACCACTAATGCATTGTTTCACTAAATATGAAGCTAGGCTACAGCCTGCAGCCAGTTAGCTTAGCTTAGCTTAGCGTGAAGACTGGAAACAGGGAAAAATAGCTAGCCTGGCTCTGCCCAAAGGTTAAAAGAAGTGTCAGCCCATGAGCCCCTTTAAATTTAACTACTTAACATGTTTTATCCAATTTATGTAATCCACACAGATACTGAGCTACTTTATGCTAACTTTTTACTAAGCTAAACTGGCTATAGCCTCATATTCAGCGTGCAGATATGAGAGTGGTATGACTCTTTCCATCCAACCTAGACAAGAAAGAGAATTTTTTAGGATGTTGAACTACTCCTAAAAGTCTGGGTTTTGAAATGTGAGAAAGTCACCAGGTCTGACCCAGTAGCCCATCGCCCCAGTGCCTATGGAGACCTTCTACTGTCACACAGCTGGTGGCGCTCAGCCTGCCTCGGTGTGACCAGCCCTCAGCTGACAGGTGTCACAGGGCGGCGGAGACAGCTGTGCTCCTCAGACCGGACGCTCAGGTCTCTCTTTTATCCCAGTGAGAAGTAACTGGCTTCGGGCCACATGGCACAGCTGTTACGTGTGTGGGATGAGCGGAGCTGCAGACAGCATTGGTGCTCTTGAACGTGACCTTACACTAGTCATCACCTCAGCCACCATCACATCGTACACGGAGAGCAGGCAGGCATACGAGACCAACAAAATGCTTCTCATTTGACATGTGGTACATTATTTGTGGTGCAGACATTGACTTATAATGACCAGATATGCATGTGATATCTGTTTTCTATTATACCCATTATCTTTCAACAATGCAAGTAATATTAAACGATAACTGTAAGTAGTGATATATCTGATAAGTAAAACAGTACTTGTGCTCTTTAAATTCATTCCCTGTGTTTATCTCTGTCTTCATAAACCACTCAGGCACCAGCCCACACGCTCCTGGCAATATCCATGTATTGCCCTCAACAACCTCTGCTAATGTGTCCTGGGAACCAGGCTATGATGGCGGCTTCGAACAGACGTTCTCTGTGTGGTACGGTCCAGTGTAAGTGCTCTTACTTAAAGTCAAATCGATGGCAGCAGTCTGCAGATGTGGAAATACCACCTGGCGGTTATGGGTCTGGTTTGACATACAGTAGAAACATGATTTTTTTGTCTCCTGCCCTCTTCATTAATGATGATAAAATATGAAGTACAACCAGAAGCTCACAGCAGAATTGTTTTGACAGCGTATTTCTCGGGGTATTTAGTAGATGCGCATGTGCATAATTCATGATGTGTATTGGGAAAGAAAGGGAATGTCACTGCTGCAACATCTCACTCAGCAACATGCATGATGTATATGAACCTGATGCTGCCCAGAATAGACAGCGTTTTAGTAAGTCATCTGTCTGAGTACCACTTGATACACATTTGTTGTTGAAAAATGAGACTTTGGATACCTCTGAATGTATCGCCCCAGCGTTCTGATGTGGAATAATGTTTCACATGGAGTTATAACCATAAATTTGTGTGTCAAAGCCCTGTAATTATATTTGTAAGAGATAATGATACGCTTGATATGTTTCACATTGTAACCAAGTGGATGGAAACACAGCAAATTACCAGTTACTTGTAATGTATATGGCTGCAGAGATAACTGACAGAGGGTCATGACCCAAAATGTGCAAAAATGTTGGTTTACATTCATACTAATGTGTCACAGTCGTGAGTGTTTGAATGAAAACGTCGTACAGATGTAATATTAAAACAACTGCAGCCTTAAACTGATCCTTCAGTTAACACCTACCCACTGAACAACACTGTCTGGTGACTGATTACATTATTCAGTCACATTTCAGCCTACATCATTTACCTTAAAATAATGTATAATTTTGCCTCATTCTGTCTCATTTCTGTTCCTAGGTCAAAGAGAACAGACTTTGGTCCTCACGACTGGCATTCAATGCCAGTTTCTGGTGCTCAGACCTGGTTGGTGGTGCCAGGGCTGGAGCCTGGGACAGAATACCAGTTCAGTGTGTTGGCACAAAACAAACTGGGCACGGGCCCATTCAGCGAAGTTGTGACAGTTACCACTGCAGGTGGGTACTTAATCAAAGGTTTTTCCCTCCATGTTTCCTACCTCTTGATTTCAGAATCAACGCAATGAGATGCACTAAAATTTATTATTTTTTGAATATTATCAGACAAGGCGTTGAAGATACTGCCCTCTAGTGATGTTTAAATTAATGTATTCAAGGGCATAATTTCCACTGGTGATGGGGGTGCATGTCCCCTTCACTTGACAATCCTATTCTTCTCCCCTCTCCCTTGTATTATTCCAGCTGATTATCTTACTAAAATGTCTTTAAATGTTGTTCTCTGACAGTCCAGCTGCCAAATTCCACATTGATTTCATTGATTTTATTGGACAATTTCATTAAAAAAAAACAAAAATCACCAGTATTGCCATGGCACTGAGTGTCTACATGGACGATGCCCGGCCTTACCGCACTCTTAGAACTCATTAAAAACACACAAAACACATGAAATATAAATACATCAAAATATCAACATCACCGCACAGCCTCTCAGCAGAGCAAACACAAGTCTGCATCTGCCCTTAATAATTAAAACACATAAACTACTTTAATACAAGCTAAGATAATAAAATATAGAAAGACACCCTATTATCAGACATAATTTCCCACCGTGCATAACCTTTGAGCCAGATGTGAGGAGATCTTAGTTAATAAAATTGTTGATATGCTCAGAATCAGATTGAGAAGCAGCTTTATTAGCCAAGTTTGCAAATTTCAAAAACAATTTTTTTCACCTCAGTCACCTTCAATTATTACTGTGCGCCCAGAGAAATAAGCTTAACGAGTGGAGCGGCAAGCTTTTTTTTTTTGCCCTCTGTTTTACCTCTCAGCCCACATCCAGTCTGTCCTACCTTGTTGGTGGAGGCTGTTGGCACCAGATCGGGCCTGAAGGGGATACCTGCAGACACTATTCAGGGCAGACTTCCACATCCTCTGGTTTTCTGAAAAAGAAAAAAAGAATAATTTAATTTGCATTTTAGTTAAGTACAGTTAAAAAGTAAAAACAAGGCAGTAAGTAAAGCACAGACCTCCTTGAAGTAAAAATGCAAATTAGTTCTAATCTCTATCAAGGATAGTAAACATGATTTTAGCGCGTGAAAATATTGTAGAAGGTTACACACGCATTTTCCTTTTTTTCTTACTTTTTGTTATGCTGCCATTGTTATGAAAAGCACAATTTAAACGTAACTAAAATGATTTTTCATACATGCAGAGGAAGAAAAAGTAGGTTTAAAGTGCCTAAAAACAAACTTTGAATTTATTTTACTTTGAATGTATGCAAAATGATTTTTCACTTTATCATCCTCATCAAAGAAAGCAGTACATTTGGAGCAGATTTGCACTTTTTAGCATCAAATTTTACATGTACAACACGCTGTTTTAAATCCATCCACCTCCTTAATGCACTGTTGCTGATTAAAACTGTTCATAAATCAAGGACGTTCAGCCTCCTTCCTTGTTAAGCCCATTTGTGCTCTCCTGTCAGGATTTAATAGAAAAAAACCCCAAGTCTTAAACATCAAAGCCATCAAATCACTTTAATTATGCTACAATATGACTAAGCAAACACGATTTTATCTGCCATTTAATGTATGTACCTGAGATTTTCAGGCTTCTTAAGAAAAGGAGGTGGTTCTGGGTGCAAAAAGTGAGACAGGAAACCATTAAAATATGCTTTAAGTTTAAAAAAAAAACAGTGCCCCCAGCACATGCACAGAGCTGAGCCACAGATAATTCTCATTGCAAATATTTTTAATTGTCAGAACAGGTGTAAGTAATGTCATTGATGGTGGCACTGTTCCATTTAGGTGTGAGCCTGCATGCACACCACCAAAGTCATTATCAACATTATTAGTTCTACCTGTGTTTACTGTGCGAAAACTGTATTACTGAGTGGTTAGTCAGTGAGTTTAGCTGCGCTGAGTTTTAGCTGCTGTTTTTTTTATATTTGTTTGCATCTTTTAGACTCTTGTGTGTTTTAATCCAGCTCATGCTTCAAGGGCACGCTACCAATACAGTCTTTGTATGCCGCTGCCGCCTGAACAGAAACTGAATTAAAGGTGTATGGTATTTAAAATCAATGTCTCAGCAAAAAAAAAGCATGAAGCGGGAAAAAGTGCATGGCTGGATTTTCCACAACACCAGTGAAAGGACAAAGAAGTGAAGGTTTTGAGTAAAGGCATGCACAGATCGAGACACACCCAGAGTCCTCTGTGTGTGTGCAGTGAGATTTGATCAGCTATACATCAAAAAATCCATGTAGTCTGACTCTGGCATTGTTAAGAACTCGAAAATAAAGACTGTATTCATTTTTTTTTAATTAAGGAGGCAGTGAAACCTTAGAACTGGAGCTTCAAGAGAGGGTAATCTCAGAGACTTGATGACACTAACTTCCTCACAATACTGGCTTTGTTGTAGTAGCGTAAACCCAGATTCTGCTGCACGTTGCCTTCAAACAATGTGTTGGACAGCTTAGCTTCATTCCACAAAGGCTAAATGAGGCTTGCACAGTTCTGAACTAGTTCACACACTTGGATAGCAGCCAACAGATGAATGGCAGTGGACAATAAGGGGTTTGGTTTATACTGTTATGTTTCCTGTACATTGTACAACAGATAAATGTACTCCTGAGTGCATACCTTCTGTATGAGAAGTATATCTATTTTCATCTAAGGGTTTTTGTGGGTAATAACGTGTGTCAGGTCTCGAAGCTTTCAAAAGGAAAAGTTCACCACCCGTTAAGCTATGTTAGCCTTGTATATTGAGACACTTCAGTGAAAAAGGTCTGAGGTCAGATGAGGTGCTCATGAGGTTGCACATTCAGGGAGCCAAACCACTCTACTCTCTCAAGACATACAACAGACAGACAACATATTTCAAGCCGAGTGGCTCAACGCACCATTTATATGATACAAATGAGCTACCAGATATTTTTGTCACACTCAGTGTTTGTGAAACCCGTTGAGTCGAGTCAGGTTTTAGCCATGTGTGGCTCTAGGGACGGCAATTTTGGTCCGTCAGTCAGTCGGCCCACCACTTTTTCTACAGACATTCATGGTACCCAGAAGATGAATCCCACAGACTTTGGAGATCCCATGACTTCTCCTCTATCCCCACCATGTTGACATTTGACATATTCTGGTCAAAATGTTACTTTGTTCAGTAATTTGGTTTATGACCAAATGCCTGCAAAATGAACGACACTATCATCACCCTCAGCTGCACTCAATGTTTAATGCTTCTCATTCCTGTTAGCCACGTTTGGTTTTCAGAGTACTTTGCTGCAAAGGATCATCTCTTTTCTTTTTTGTTATCTGGGTCATGGCTGAATTAGTTTCCTCCATGTTAACTTTTATGTGCAACATTTCTGGTCCACAGGCTCTCCTCTGGGTACCCCAGAACCACTGGTGCTTCTTACTCCACCACGGTGCCTCACAGCTAATCGCACGCAGCACGGTGTCCTCCTCACATGGCTCCCTCCAGCCAACCACTCCTCACCTATCGACCGATATATCATGGAGTTCCGCCTCGGGGAGAGGTGGGAGGTTCTGGATGACTTGATCCCGTCCACTGAGACTGAGCTCATAGCCAGAGACCTCATTCAGGTCAGTTACAATACACATTTTGATATAGAGGCTGTGGGAGGTGTGGCACAGGGGCTGTTGATTGATTTAATTAACAGAATGCAAACAAGACAGATCCAAATCATAATTCTGTTGCTTTGATGCAAACTACAGTAACAAGAATTATCATATATCATTACCATATAGAGACTAATTTTCAAACCGCTGTCACAAACTGCTTTTTGGTCATGCAGTATAGTGCAGTAGCCATGATCTATATTTTATACATAAAAATCAGTGTATGAGACGCCGATAAGAAGAGTGTGTTTGGTGTGTCTCTCTGACAGGAGTCCTGGTATGAGTTTCGAGTGATGGCTGTCATGGATGACCTGATCAGCGAGAGCAGCAACGTAGTGGGAGTGTCAAGCACAGGTCCGTTTCTTTACGAACAAGCTTTACAAACTGCACACAGAAATGCTTGGCCCTTGTGAGGGATAGATTTGAGATTTTCTGGGTGTCTAACCATGCCATTTTACCAACTTGTCTGCCCCATCAGACCCCTTCCCACCTGCGGAGTTGCCTGATGAGGGGCTGGCACGGCCTGTGGTGGCGGGTGTTGTGGCAACTATCTGTTTTCTGGCAGCAGCAGTACTGTTCAGCACTCTAGCGGCTTGCTTTGTCAATAAGCAACACCGTCGCAAACTCAAGCGTAAACCAGGTCTGTCTCCCTCTGTTTAATTTACACGCATAAATACAGTACGTCTGACCAAGGATGGATTATTACCATGGAATGGGCCTACTGGACACACAGGGCCCTGGGCCAACGTTAATAAAATGACAACAAGTGGACACCAAACAGCTACAAGGAGATGCAAAATTACTGCAGTGAGATCCAAAACTACCACAAAGATATGCAAAACAAGCACAAAGAGACACAGAATAACTATGAAGAGATGCAAAATGGCCACAAACAGATGCAAAATTACCACAGAGAGACAAACATTGAAAAGCTGCCCTCTGTCTGAAAAAAACGACACACTCGTGTAGCTGTTTTGTGTCATTTCATTGTGGGTGTCTTGCTCCTATGTAAGATAGGTAGCCCTCTACATGACCCCGGGACCCTCTGTCTCATAATCCATCCATGTGTCTGACTTCTACTCATTCTGTTCATCAGAGAAAATGCTAAATTTAAAATGTTTTTGTCCTCTCAGATCCTCCGTTGTCGGTGACACACTTCAGGAAAAGCATTGAGTCACCGTAAGTAAAGTCAACGCCAGAGCCCCCACAGTCTGCCAAAGGTGGCTACTACTGTGCATCCTCTAATGCACCTGTTACAAAGTTTGTCTTCCCGTGCATTCTGTCACGAGGCTCACATTTTAACAATAAATAGCGGAAATAGTGGAAACCCAGGTGGATGATAACAAATAAGCACATTATATGTTCGGGCTACTTGAAGGGTGTGGAAGAACATGTACAGTAGCAGCCTCTAGCGGATCACGGGCAGATTAAGGAGAGTTCAAAGCAGCCAAGTCAGCATTTTAAGCACATTACCCAGAGTGCCCAAGCTGCAGTATGTGTATAGATTTTTGATCCATCTGTATTCTTTAACCTCAAACGCTGTCTGCTTTCTGCATGATTCCAAGTGTTTAATAATGCCAGTTTTTTGTTTAGCCGCACATTTAATGTACAGTATTCGCTACATGTGTGTATTTGTCTGTCTGTCTGTAAATCTTGTACATGTATGACTGCATTTCAAAAGAAGCTCATTTGTGAAATTAATCTGTGTAAATCCCATTCCAGAGTAAATGTTTGTTTGCCTGAGACTTTAGGTAAATCGACAGTATCAGATACCTTTGTTTATTTCTAAGAAATGGACCGGGCAGATCAGGGAGTTCACACTTAGTCCTTCCTGCAAGTGGCATAGTCAAAGATGAACCAGGCCCATGTCGTTTGTCTCCCATCGCAGGCCTCCTCTCACCCCCTTGCCAGGGGTAGAGCCCTGTTGGGACGAGCCTGCCAGGAGCAGTTTCTTGCCCCCGCCCGCCAGCCCCCTGTGAGTGCCTGCCTGCACCAAAATACAGAGTGTGCTGCACTACACTGGCTTGGCTGCATGGATAATGCATTGCATAGAAATTATCAACTGACAATGACTATTTGTTGTAGTGAAGCCTACCGCTGGCCTCTTTGCATGCACAGACCTTCACGCACCACACAGGGATTAAATTGCATTAGCTCAGCTGCATGTACAGTCCAGTACTGTGTATATGCACTCTTTATAATGTATGTCTACCTGATGCATTCAGTGACCCAGTAAGTGTTGACTATGCTGCTCCTGGTGTGGGCAAATGAGGCCTGGTTAGATGTCATCTGCTTTCCTCACATCACCATTTGGTGCAGCATATGGAAATTGGTCTCACGTCTGCTCAAGAAGATGTAGAATCAATAGATCTGTGATACGGTTGTCATGGTTGCGTCGTTGGTCCTCCTCTCATCCTGTCATTCTGGCTTGGCTCATTAGCGTCTGTCCTATCAGGATGCCGTCGCCGCCGCCATAAAGTGGTCATTATCATAACGCAGTTCATTATGGCTGCCTTGATAGAGTGCTTTTGCTTTGTATTGTGTCATCTGTTTAGTTTAAGAGTGAAATCACATTCATTCCTTTTCATTTGCGGCATCCGAGAGTTTTCTTTTGTTTTGAAATACTTTATGCACTTTAGCTTTGGGTTTTATCTGATGTGTGTTGAATTAAGCCAGTGCCTTGTGTCTGCATTTTTTATCAGGCTATCATCGGGGAAGATAAGTCCAGAGAGCTCCCCTCCATCTCGGCCCCGCTCTCTTTCTTCTGAGGGTTCCCACGGTCCAGGCCTGTATGTCAGGAAGCTGCCCAGCCCTCAGAGAGAGAGAGACAAAGAGCTCTCCTTCTACAAGAAAACCAAGCGTGCCATAGCCAGCAAGAAATACAGTGTGTCCAAGTATGAGGCAGAGGTCACCACGCCTATTGAGCTGATAAGCCGCGGTCCTGATGGCCGCTTCGTCATGGAGAGCCCACCGCCCCGCCGCATCCAGGGCTTCCCCTTCGCAGAGGAGTCTGACATGTACCCTGAGTTCCGGCAGTCTGATGAGGAGAATGATTTTGACCCCGGGCCTCTGCCGCCCATCATGCCCACGCTGCGGCCCCAGCTCTCCCCAACGTCCTCCAGCCTGGAGTCAACGCAGCCCCCCACCTACAGCCCCCGCCTACACAGGGCCATGGAAGGTATGAGCTTCGCAGAGGGCAGTGCACTTCACGCCTCAGGGCAGGCCCCGGCCTCCCGCTACAGGGGCTTTCCCCAGGGCCCATTCTATGGGTATCTAGGCAGCCGCGGTGAATCAGGGATTCCGCCACCATTCTACATGCCTGACATCAGCCCGCGTAGCTCCGCTCTATCCTCGCCCCCAGGCGCTGAGGGGCCCTTTGGCTACCCCTCCATCCCAGAGGAGAGTGGAGAGATGGAGCTCCATCAGTACACTGCCTCTGGCCATTCTCTGTCTCACACACACAGCCCTCCTCCTCTCTCACCTGAAAGCTGGCAGCCTCATGAGTTACCCTTCCTGGGTCTAGAGGGTCCACGGTTCATATACCCACCTCACCATCCCTCACATCATCCCCAGGACCTCCCTGACCCACCCCCATACCCTCCTCACTCTATCCCTCCCAGTCGCCTGCACCTCCCTCACCTAAAGGATCCAACAAGCCCTGGACTCCTGCAGCTGGAGGTCCCTGTGGCTCCCCCAGGCAGAGACAGGCCCCTGGGGCCTCCGGTTAGGCGTTTAGCTATGCAACAGGCCCAGAGTCTCGGCCAGCTCAGACACACGGCCCACGGAGTGGGTGTACCAGTGTTGCCTTACCCTGACCCGGCAGCCCGTGCAGGGAGCCCAAGCACAGCCCCCAGTAGTAGCCCTCAGTCCTGGCTCAGTCCGAGGGCGGGGCGCCGGGCAGACCCCAGCCTACCCCCGCTAGTACTCCAGCCCTCCCGCCTCTCTCCACTCTCCCAAAGCCCCCTTAGCACCCAGCCGGGTTCCCCAGATATTTTAGTGCGACCCCCTCCGCGCCCCAGCATCCTCCGCACCTCTAGGTCTCTGGAGATGCCTGAGATCACCCTGCAGCCCTCGGCCACTGTCAGTTTCTCCCGGAGGTCCTCCCTGACCGCCTCTCCCACTCAGAGCCAATGCGGCAGGCAACCCAGCCCCAGTTACCACGCCCACATGTCCTATGCCTCCACTGCAGCCAGTTACCCCTCCCAGTCCCCCTCTCCCCCTCTGGAGGGCAGGGATGTTTTCGGGCAGAGGCCATCCCAGAGAAGGACAGAGGAGGAGATGCTACCCTCAGAGCCCTCTCAGCTCCAGATATCAGCCTCAGGGTAGGTGATCCACTCCAGTAGAGAATAGTCACATATTTAAAGGGGAGACTTGTCTCCTCGTCTGCTCTCTATTCCAAATTTCCTCAGTATTTATCCACAGTTTTACTTTGATGTCTCCATTAAGGCATAATTAAGATGCATATTGTACTTTAATATGCAGAAGGCATGTAATTGCATTTAGCACACATTGTATCAGTTCATAAAAATGACATTTACCTAAACTTGGCATGTGAAAGCTCAAGTTGAATTTAAGATAATGTATTAATGTCTTCAGCATTTGATAGCTCATATTTTAATCTCTAAAACATTGATCGTAATGCAAACTAAAGTCAACAAAAATTTATGACAGGAACATTCAGATAAAACAAACTACAGAAACCCCCAAGTTTTTACAAACTGTCCCATTTTTCTGTACCCCATTTTGAACATTGAAAATTTGAATTTGTCACTACAAATATGACTGCAAAAAGTACAATATTGAAACCTAATGTATGAATCACTAGCAACTTATTTTCATGAACTTTAACAATTAATTGTATATTTGATGAACATATCCACACATTATAATACACTATATTACACCACAAACCACTTTCTGAGAATTCATCATTTATATAAAAAAAAAAATGTTATTTCCATGATGTAACTAATGGCTTTTAAAATGGTTAAAAATGCATTACTAATTCTTTGAAGAACAGTTATAAACCATTAATAAGAACAACTTTGGGGTTTTCAGGTTGTGGAAAGTGTCTGTAGGTGTTATTAATAAATGGTAACAAACCATCTGCAGTTGTAAATGTTAACAAATCAATTGTAAAGGGCCAATAGCTTCTCACTTTCTAATAATCCAACAGCAAAAGTTAAAACAGGTGCAGCCACCTAGAATTGCAGGCTGAGCCATGACAGAGCCCTGATGTGTCCATGGCGAATGTTCGCCGGGCCACTGCAGGGTGTTTGGCCAAAATTAAATCCCCCTCAATGACATTGTGAACGCAGCGCCTAAAACTGTAACAGGAAAGTAAAGAGGAGAAGGATGGGAGTCTCCCTGTGGCCACTGTAACTCATTTGTACAGTATTTACAAAAGTTAATAAGTTATTGAGAGAAGGTTCTTTACAGAAGATCAGAGGTCAAAACTGTTAAAATCAATGAATTCAGGAGCTAGAGGAGGTTGAAAGCCAGCCACAACCTGGCAACCCAAAAGCAGTTATTATGGATTACAACAAGGTTATAAAGCATTAGTAAGTGATTTATTAACCATTAACAAAAGGTGTCTCCTTGAAAATTGGTACTTAATGTATAAGGATAAAAACTCTGAGCTTAGGCCAGTATTTCATGAAGAAATACTACAACCAAATCTGACTACGTGATTTTTTCCCCATGACATCCAACAATCTGATATTTCAGTGCCCCTGTATGCAGGTTTCAAGCTTTTACACCCACATAAAAACATAGCTGAGACTCATATACGTTTATGCCCCATAGTATTTCTTTACTGTACACATTCCTGCGCCCCCTCACACCCACCTCACAACCCTAGAAGCTACAGTAGCTAAAGCCACGAAGCAGAGACTTGCTCCTGCACTATCACTGGCCTTTAAGGGAAGGTAGCTTATAGGGCTGCTGCTTTATAGAGGGTAAGGGTCTTACGTGATTTGTTTTTGATTGATCTCAGCTATCTGGGCAGCGTTGTGACCCGGTCCCCTACGCCGCAATAGGTAAGGGTCGGACCCATGTCTGAGAGGGGAGGGGTCAGCAGGGGGAGGGCTCTAATCACTCTCTCCTTTAAAGGGGAATCGCTTTGGGTTGTGCCTCTGTGCTGGATTCAAGTGTAGTACAACTAAATGGTAATAATGACTGCAGGACACATTTGTCAATACACTTCCAAGGCACAGTAAGCCTGCTGCGGTGTAGGCCGCAGTAATTAGGCTTGTGAGCAAGCAGGAGGAGTGGTTTTGGACTGTGGAGAAGCATTTTTGTCTTTTGATTGTTTGAATACAGACATGTTTCCCTGCACCAAAAAAGCCTTGAATCAATAGAGGACGCACATGAATGATAGACTGGAGTATTCCCCTTTAAAGTTTTGTTCCATGTGCAAAATGCCATGCATGCATTCTCTAAACTTCTCTCTACGACCAAACAAATAACAACAATTCTCTAACTAAATTCTTTGTCACATTTGTTGTCCTAAGTGCTTTCGTTTTTCTGTCATGTGACTGTTTTTAATGGCCATTTCCTCTTCCTGTCATGTGACTTGTTCTTTAACGGCCATTTCCTCTTCCTGCCATCTCCTCCCGTCAGCATGGTGAAGCCTCTGTACGCAGTGTTCATGTTTATGAAAGTGTGCTGTACAGTGTTCATGTCTATGGAAATGTATTATATTTAACACACTGTGGCCCCTGCACACAGTTTAGGTGATAATGGAAATGTGTCCAGGACTGTTGCAATTCTCAGATTTGTCTCCCCCTCTCTGCTAATGGCTCTCAATCTCTCTCTCCACAGTGACAAGTGATGGACAGCAACTCTAAAGCTTTGTTCCCATGCCTTTTGAAACAATACCCAACAACTTGACTTAATGAAACATTAAGTCAGGTTTTGACGCTGTTTGTATTCAGTTCTTTGAAAGGCAAAGACATTGAGCCAACATTGAGCCTCATGAACCCGTGCTTAAGTGTTAAGAGTTTGTGAGGTCATTTGGACTTGATTGAATTTTATTGCATCTTTCTATGAGAGATGGACAACAAAACCAGAGTATTCGGTACGAGGTAAAACTAGACTGCATACTACGACAGTGAGGATACTTTATCTTGATGTGATTGTTTTTCACCGGTTGAACATTATTTTTCATTAAACGTGGCATGTATCACTCATGAAATGAAAATAGTTCCTCAGGGTTGTTTTAAAACACACCTGCACACACACTCATCTTTCTACTTAGCACACACACACACATACTGTATACTGAAAACAGTGGTATTGGAAAAACTTATGGGAACGGTATTTTTACAGTTCCAGAAATTATTTTCATTTTATGAGTTTTATACAGCAAACTGATCAATATTTCCGGCACTTCTGAAGCAGCCACTACTTAAAGACCCAAACCTGAGTGAGCAGCAATTGCAATTATTGTCTCAACCCAAAATGTGTTTCGTTTCCATTTTAAGTGCTGTTGCTGAGACTATAAAAACTGTCCTTGATTTTAAATTACAGCCATGGGACCTAAAATGACAGAAGATAGTGATTTAGCATCGGCAACACTTTACTCTTTAGGAATAAATAAATAGTCTGTACTGCCCATAGACTGTATTTAAGAAGTGAACGGAGCCACAGTGAACGACGTCACCCATTGCCGTTTTGAAGCATCGAGCATTTTCAGAATCGTCATCTTGGTTTTGGACCCAGAGGTGACGAATGGGGTATTTTTTTTCCCTGCCTCTGATTGGTTAGGTTAAGGCATGGCCCACCTCTGATTGTTTAGTCACAGAGTAGTCCTGCTCTGAAGCATGACCTGCTTTATCGTCTATGTTACCCTAAATGGGACCTTAATTTACAAAACGAACATCACGCTTTATCGAGGAAGACTTGAAACAAGGTTGTTTTCTCATAGACTTCCATCCTGTCCCCCTGTTGGCCAGTAGAAAGAATGCAGGTTAAAGGCACTCCCACTTTTTTATACAGTCTATGGCATCACCATAATTCCTATAAATCCTGGACTGGGTCTTTAATGTAATGATTGTTTGAGAAGAAACTTGATAGCCAATAAATTCACCAAATTCACTGCCACCTTATGTCAACTATTCTTTCTTTCTTTCTTTCTTTGTGTCTAACTTTTATCATCCATTAATGCAGATAGAAAGTGGAAATTCATCACCTTAGTGAAAGGGCTCTCAGTAGACGTACAAGAGCTCATCAAACCATACGATAGCATCTACTGGAAATATCAATGCAAAGTGCCATTCTGTCTTTTCACCCTGAGACCGAACCGAACACGACCGTTGGATTAATGCAGAACAATGTATGCTGTGCTGTCTCTCCTCTTTTCAGGGAACCTCTAGGTGCGTCTAGTGATCCTGCCGGGTCTGAGAGCTTACCAGCACTACTACACCACTGTATTACTAAAGCCAAGGGAGTGGCTGCCAACAACAATAACAACACAACCTCCGGAAGGAGAACAGGTTCGTCTGACGATTAGAGAGAAGGGACAAAAGATTCACCTTAAAATATGTGGGTGGTGTGTCACTCCTGTGCTTTCTCCCTCTGCCTTCATTTCAGGTGTGTGTCCCTCTCAGACCCAGCAGCAATCTCAGACACCCCAAGAGGGAGAGGACCTCAACTTCCACAGAAAGAGGAAAAGGCAAAACAAGAAGAACCCCTATCTCTATTTGACCTCCTTCCTGCATCGCAGACGGTCTGAGGAGGACCAGACAGGCATTCTGGCCAGTGCAGACTCCGAGGGCCCAAATTATGGGACTCTACGCTGACCCGTGTGCCCACCAAGCCATTGGACTCGACTAAACTGACCTCCCCTGAGAAACCTCAGCCCTCCCTGCTCCGCCTCGGTCTCTGTATCAAGCTAATACATTTCTTATAATCTCTAAAAGTCCATCGGTGTTTGGGGAGCGGGAAACATCCAGCTGAATACTCCGGGGTTGGAAATCATATTTGAAGACAAGAACAATGGCTTTTCTCAGTCGTCACCACTACTTGTCTCTGAGGAATTTCACTTGAAAATGCTCTGAAAATATATAATGTATATAAATAGTAAAACAAGGGAATTAAGCTTCCTCCTACAGTAATAAAAATGTGTTGGTTGAGTATGTCACAACACGTTAAAGATTTTTCACTCACTGGTCATTGAGGGGTCCATATCTTTAGGTATTTCAGTGATACAGTGTACTGTGAAGCCTGGTGCGTCCTCGGACAGGGACATGAGTCTACCTTTCCTACAATACAAATAGTGTCAGTATTTAAACACAGGGTTCTTACCACAAAATATACCTCAGAGTAAACGCAGAGTTGCTGTAATTCTTGTGGTATACTGTACGTACTTGACCTTTTTACATATGAAACGTATGGATAAAAAGGTTTATATCACACACCACACTCATTCAAATGGATAATATGGCCTAACTTTATCTAATTTAGAAGCTTTTTTATTATCGGTAATAGCTGGCATATTGTTTATTTTGATGTATGATCCAATGCCAACCATTAGAGGACTGTCTTTTTAGTGCTTGATGGCTCAGTGTGTTTACACTTATCATTATAGCACCGTATTGAGATCAAGATCATAGCCTTCATGAAAACTCTCTAAATAATTTGGGACTTACACGCTAAACAGAGGTTGGACTTGTAGGGTTTAGCAGAACAGGGTGATGAATTGTGAAGTGTACTGTAGTATGTATCTCATTATTAAGGAATCATTTGTGAAATGAGGCACGTCTCGAGGTGCCTTTTTTTGCCTTTTTCTCTCTTGTTTTTTCAAACATAAACTGCCTTTTCCTTCGCCTTCTCATATTCGTCTCTCCGGGGGCTGAGAGACTCCAATATTATGTGTGTTTTTACTTTCTCTGCCAAGGACACATGAGAGAAAATGCTACAGAGGATGCATAACTCTTAGTTACTCTTCGTTTTGTTTTTCTTACATTTTATATTTTAAATGGGTACCTGCTTCAACTGTGTATATCCAAGTAATAGGACAGAACCAGAACACCCACGCAAATAAAAGTACAGAAATTTAGAATGACAAAAAAAAAGGCAAATAAATCAATAAATAGAACTTAAAAAGTACAGAAACATTACATGAGTTTTCATGCAGTGAGAACAACCCAGTAGAGTGAGGATGTTAATGTTTAACAACAACCGCTAGAGGAGAATGTGATTGCTTCATAAAGCTGTTCTTAAAGCAATGGGAAATATTCAAACAACGGCCACCCTGACTGTTTATCTTTAACAACTGTATATTACTTGCTAGCTACTTCTCTGTGTGTTTGTTAATTTTTCGACACTAACCGATAATGAATGTATGTTTTGCTGTACAGGAAATGAATGTCCCGATGTCACAGTACATTGAATGACCCATTACTTTGTTTAAAGTGCAGCTGCAATTGGTGAGATGAGCAGTTGGCACATTAAGCCCAAATTGTTTTACTTCTCTGTTATTCCTGTATGCTGTAGTAATGAACGGGCCCAGCACAGGTTTGGAGCCAAGCTCCCGTTGTTCTGACGGCTACAAAAACAACTGGTGTCCTTTTATTGCTAATGCCAGTTCAATCACTCAAAGACTCATCAGATATATTTACATCTGCTGCCAAAAAAAATGAGAGGTTTTCCAACAAATATCCACAAAAAAATCAGAGGTTTTCTGACATCTGCAAGAATTAATCAACTCAATGTCTGCTTACAGAAATCTCAAACCCTTTTGACAAGTAGTGATGAATGCCTGAAAGTGAGCGTCAAAGTGCATATTCTACTTTAACAAATTGGTTTCGTGTAAGATACGAGGAAAAAAAATCTATATTTGTTATGTACTGTACATGGTATGTATTGTATTTGTAAAGATAAATCAAACCATGTTTTACAGGAAGACGTTCTTGTATGAGGATGTATGAAAAGACGGGAAGGATCCCAAGGAAAAAGAAATTAGATTATATATAAAAGTATTTGCTTACAGTACGGCTTTAAGTGGATAATGTTTTTAAAACATTTTAAGGTGCCTCATTTGTCATACTTTAGCAGACATTATTTTATCTGAGAAGAAAAGAAACCTTAATGTTAGTACCGTACAATGTATTATTGCCATAGCCCGCTGGCTGCACAAGTTAAGTAGTATTTTCTCTGATGTATAGTACGTGAATGCCCATTGGAAAAAGCTTTAGAAGCAGAAGTGTGTTGCCCTCTATAATATTTCTGGAACAAAATAATACTGTATTTTGCCCGTTCATGAGCACACATGTAGAATCACTCCAGATCTTTTCGCCTTCAGGTGTCCAAAGCAAATAAACTGAAGGAAACTTTTTTCTAAGAGTCACAGACATGCTATAGTCATGTACAATACGTGCTGTGGAGGAAATTGTGTTTACATTAGTTTGATAAAGAAAAGTGTGTTAGGGCATAGTTGCTTTGAACATTACGACTTGGTGCTATGTTTAACTTTGTGGTGCTGTAGAATAGAGGTCTGAAGATTTTTTCGTTTTCTGTTTCCACAAGCGACTCTTTTGGCCCTGTGTGTTTGAGCAACTAAACTAGCTCCGGTAGACACTATAGGTCCTTATCATAACAGTATCATGGTGTGATGACAGTGATAGACAATACTGGAAATTAGTAGTATAACCTCAAATAATAGAGACTTGTGACATTTCAAATGAACTCAAGATGACCTGTTTTCTATAGTGTGTTTGCAATGTCTGTCTGTGCTTCCAAGGTACCCTCTCTAAAGTATATTTGTGATGATATTGAGAATATTAACCCAGCCTAAAAAGGAGAAACATAACCTGATTTAGATTAGTACACACCACAGGACACATGGGAGGGAATCTGAGAGCATCGTCAGGTCATGAGGGGATCTTTTCTACACACTTCCTGTAGGTCTACCATCTTTGGTTAACAGCACTGTTTTTCAAGCACACTACTGCAGGGGGCGTAACCGTCCCACGTCATCTCGCCACCGTTTTTAACGGTAGAATTCCTACTAGTACTGTACAGTATAGCCATGAGTAGTCACATCAGACCACATTTGTATTTATTGCTGATTCTTCTGGTAGAAAGGTATCAGAAAAGCTCATACATCCTCTCCATGGGTTTAACGAATGGATGTCGTCTTCCGGGCTCTTTTTTGCATATTCAACAGAAACATGTACAGTGTTTAAGAGGGCTGCTTTGGACGTACTGTTAGCTCAATTTATTTTGTTTTTTCCAGTTTTTCTGCTTACAGCTTTTATGCATCACTAGGTGCTGGTAGGATGATACTTAGAAACCGATTTGATTTTTTATTGTATTAATCTTGCATGTAGAGACAATACAAAAAAACGCCTATTTAGCAATCATTCATGGACATCGGAGCTGGTTGTTATTGGACGGAAAATAGAAATATGTAGTATTTTCTATATTCTCTGTTTTTTCATGTGTACCAGCACTGAGAAACTAGAATGTATTATTATCGTAGGCTACAATAAGCACTACATCGTTGACTGTTTTAGCTAATGCTCATACTCAAGCAAACCAAGTAGTGCTTAAAAAGGAAGAAAATTTACAACATTTCATTTCATTTTCATCCACTGAACTCTGTGCTGTACATCACATGTTTACATTCTGTATTATATGTTGTTTTCTTCTGTTTTTTTGTATATAATTTGTCTCCATGAAGTTCAAGTTGTTTTCAACAATGTTCATATGTAAATATTTCAAAGCAAAAACATTTTTTTTTTTTTTTTTACTTTTCTCTGTTTTAAAATAATAACCTGATGTTTCTCTTTTTTTTGTCAGTTTTTAGACTTGTCATTCTGTTTCGTCACTACATCAGGTATTACGCTTCACTTAACTTTTTGTGAGCAATTAACTCATACTGTATGGTGCTGTACCAAAGCCTTATGTATAATATTTGTATTACTTTTCTCTCGTTTGCCACTGCTGTCCAGTGAATTCTGTATCGTCTGAGATCATGTCTTACTCACTCTTCATGTTCAACTGCCATGGATCTCGTTTCTTTATTGAGTAAACAGAAACCTGAATGAACTATGATGTAAAAACACTCTGGCTTGTTACCAACTGGCCTGGATACATAGTGACAGTCGCCATCAACAGCCTTTATAGGGAAAACGCACAGGCTCACTCCTGGTGGCTCATCATGACGTAGACATGGGCTTAGCACATGATCTATGCTCTATCTATGGCATGTCTGTGAGAATATGAAAGCAGTGTTGTATTCATGTCACCATATCATTTCAAATGCTTAGACCCATACGAAATTTTCCTCTCAAATTTTTGTATTTTGATATAATAAAAAAATCAAAAGAGGTTTTATTTTTCTTGTGGTTTTGTCTCTTGGGACGTCCCTCGATCCTATCTGTGATAGAAGGTGCAGTTCATGAGCTGGACACAGGGTGTAAGTGTTGGGCAGAGAGTGGGGAACATAGAGTGGTGATGGGAGCAGCTTAATCAGGTCAGGGTTTTTTTAATTTTTTTTTATTCTAGGACACGCAGGCAGCAGCCCAGGAGTTACAATGCCAAGTTTCAAATTCTGTTTTTTCCCCCAAAAATCGCGACTATCCTTTGATTTAGTAAAATGCAACTTCATTGAGAACAACAGGTATTCAGGAAGATTAAAGGCTGTAGTTAAATGCATGCATGTTGTTCAGTGATCAGTATTTTGACCCCAGCTCTGCTGTCTCCACCCAAACGTTGAGGAATGAATAGTGTGGCGGCTGAGCCAAATCTAGGAAAACAAATAAGTTGAAAGAGGATGAGGTCTGTCAGAGTGACCTTTGTGCTTTTGTTCCAATTCCCCCTGGCAGGCTGGGAAACAAACAAATGAGCAGCCATCTGCATACACCTGAGGAGAATGAAAAGTTCACTTAATCCACTGGTCAAACACACAAACCTTTAGAGGCCTCGCCTCAGAGCTGCTATAATATCTGCAGATTCTTTAGAAAGTTTAATTGTTGTGCATTATATATTGTTATTCCTATAAACTGCAATTTAAGATTATTTTCATCTTCAAATAGTGGTAGTTTTTTCAGTTTTGTCTACAAGAAGACACAGAACAGTGAAAATACAGATCACAAATTCCCAGAAGAAAAAAAACTGCAAAACATCACATTTAGAATAATAACAATAATATGTTTTTTGCATACTTGTGAATAGTTAGAAGTGAAGATTGAATCTACTAAAATCTGGTAAATATTTGGCTACATCCAGCAGCCCGTTAGCTTAGCCTAGTTTAGACTAGGAACAATAGGCTCTGTCCAAAGACAACAAAATCCCCCTAACGGAACCGCCAAAGCTCACACATAAACATACTTAATATTGTTTGTTTAATCCAGACATTAACCAAGGTGTAAAAACAACAAATTACGAGGTTTATATGTGCTGGACTATTTATCAGCCGGGAGCAGCAACTTCCTGGAGACAGTCGTAGTCATTGTGAGGGTGCTAAACAGCAAACTGAGATTTACGAAAAGCTACTGCTACCTTTTGCTCAGTTTGTGAATGGGTTCGGACAGAGCAGGGCTGGCTGTTTGCCCCTGCTTCCACCTTATGCTAAGCTAACGCTAACTGTCCCCATGCTCCAGCTTCATATGTAACATACAGACATGAGGGTTATATCAATTTCCTCATCTAACTCTCCACAAAAAAAATGACACAAACAATTAATTGATTGTTAAATAGTTGGAGATTAATCTTCGTGACTGATCATGTAATGTTTTAATTAATTAAAGGAGCTCATACTGGAAAAGGGCTAAATAATAAATAAATGAAATAAAAATGTCATATTGTCTCCTTCAGTGGAAAAGCACAATAAGATGATAAATGAGGATGAAGTGATTTGCACACCAGGTTTCAGTCCTCTCAGTGTTACCACCCCACCTACACCATGGTTATGTAATTCTGTACCAAGCATTACCTAACACCACATAGCTTGCCAGATGGGGCTCCTCTGGGTGGTGAGTATGATCAAACAGGGGCTCCGTGCATGCTCCCACGCCTGCATCATACTCGGGTCCTTGACATTGAAAAGGTCTGGGAACCCCTGGGGCTAAAACATCCAGGGCGCGGGCACGAGATCGGCTGTGCGCGCACCCGGTGGCGGGTGCAGGTTCTCGGTAGACAGTCAGTCAGTCAGACAGACGGACAGTCAGACAGCTGTGGCTCTCCGGGATGACTCCCACGCCGCCTCAGCGATGGCGCAGCCCAGCACAGCTTTTACGCTGAAAACATCCACCTCCGATGGTCAGCGAGGAGTCCGAGTGTGTGTGTCCGAGATACGCGTTTCTGCAGTGCGATGCTGACAGCATGTCTCCCCGTCGAGAGGCGCAGCGCTGTGCAGCATAGAGGAGGCGGCAGAGCGGAGCAGCGTGCACAGGCTCAGGTAGGAAAACCTGCTGCACAGACAGGACCAGACTGGTGCCTCTCAGCGTCCTGAAGGTGTCACCTCAACACCTTTTTTATTTCTATTAATCAGCCGGACGACAGTGAAGTTGACAAAGGACCGCGTGTGTGTGTGTGTGTGTGTGTGTGTGTGTGTGTGTGTGTGTGTGTGTGTGTGTGTGTGTGTGTGTGTGTGTGTGTGTGTGTGTGTGTGTGTGTCCGCCCGCATGAAGCTGATCGGTGATCTGTCTCTGCAGGCCCAACAGGTCAGAGTCCATCGGTGGTAAACTTTTGTTTGTCAACCCAGTTGAGCTCCCAGTTGGTTTGGAGGGCTGGTGATGGTGCGTTTAATTGCATCACAGGTTATGAAAACAAATCTGAGTTTATCTGTCAAGAGGATTTTGTGGCTGTTTCTTCTTTTTTTTTTTTTTTTTTAGGACTCTGTGTAATGCAGTGGGTGGGCACGACATGAAAACGACCTGTGTAGTCTATTGCAACACAGTGCAACAGCCCTGCTAAAAGAACCACCTTCGTGAAGCTCATAATTTATGATTTCATACAGTTTTGTTTCCTAAGAGGATGTTTTTGAGGCTTTATAAGAGCTGCTGATTATACTCTGTGGTCATTTGTGAGGCTGTGCACAGTAGTGCTGCTCTGTTGAATGGCATTACTGTATATTGTGAAGTGTGTGTGTGTGTGTGTGTGTGTGTGTGGGAAGGTGCAGGGACAAATTTAACACATACATGAAACTATAACACCATAGACAGACCATTAATGAGCAGCTATTTGAGAAATGATAGAAAGGTGATTATTCTTAAACCACAAAATACCAATCTGTGAATGAAACAGTCATTAGTTGCAGCCAGTTACCTACAATATACAAGACAGTGTGTGTGTGTGTGTGTGTGTGTGTGTGTGTGTGTGTGTGTGTGTGTGTGTGTGTGTGTGTGTGTGTGTGTGTGTGTGTGTGTTGGAAGCTGTGGGAACAAAGTATCAGGTATCAGGAAGGCATTTCATGTTAATCTGAAATGATTAATCGTTTGGTTGTTATACGTACAAATTAACCAACCATTTTGATATGTGATAAATCATTTTTCAAGAAAAAACGTCAAACATTTCCCCAGTTTCAGCTCCTTAATTGCTGCTTTTTGTCATATTATGTGATGTAAACCGAATCTCCACAGGTTTAGGATTCTTGGTCGTACAAAATAAAGCATTTGTTTGGGCTTTCGGAAATCGTTTTGAGCAATATTTTCTGCTGTTTTACCAAACAAATCAATCAATGAATTAAGAAAATAATCTACAGAGTAGAGAACATTAGTGGCTGAAATCATTAGTTAATTAGGATTGAGAGAAGAGTAACTGACTCAATATAGTTAGCTGTAAAATCAATTATGGTTTAAATAATTTTTGTAGCAAATATTCCCTTAATTGACTGGATTCCATTTATCAATTATGAAGATAATAAACTAAATATCTTTGTTTGTCTGCCTAAATAAGCAGGTTGCAGATCATCTTAGGCTTTAGGAAACTGTCATGATATTTTCTTACAGTTTATAGACCAAATTATTCATAAATTATTTGTGTAATGAAAATAATGCAGCTCTAGATAATGCAGTGAACACTGTACCTACATTAGCCAGTACTATTGTGTGTGTGTGTGTGTGTGTGTTAGAGTGTGTACGGACAAAATAACAGGAACATCTTGGGTATTTTCTGATGTAATACAGTCCAACATTACAACACAATCACAGCCTCAAAGATTATTGCCACATAGTTGAGTCAACATCTCTGATAAAGCTGCACATGTGCTTTCCAGAGGTAGTAATTGTTGCAGGGATGTTGTATTGGATTGCATTAGACTGGGCAGCTGATTGTGATCTTGTGTAACTATGTGGGAGTTTCTGTAACACCTAATATTGTGTTGGTGAGCCAGAAGCATTGTGGCATGGCCACATCCTCCAGAATCAGTCAGATTGTCGTCCTCCGTAAGAATTCCTCTTATTCCTTAATTCTATTGTAACGTTTGTCGTATTTAGGGGGAGTACATTTGTGCTTACAACAGAAAGGAGTTTACTTAACTGTATGGCTTAAGTGACAGATCAGCTTGTTGATTAAATATTTGGGTCTCCAGCTTAATCGCCCTGCTGTTCATCCCACCCTCTGCCCTCATCACGGATCACTGTGACGCCGAAGGTTGCAGCACAAAGATTGAGCTCTCATACCGAGTCAGTGTGAGATGAAATAAAGTTAATCTCACTCTGCTCGATTTCAAGAAGATTATAGGATCATATGACCCCACCTCCTCCTCCTCCTCCTCCTACTCCTCCTACTCCTCCTCCTCCTCCCACAAGAAGTGAAGTGACTGACAAAGCTTCAGTAGAGATGGTTGATATAAATAAAAAAAATGTCTTCATTGTGGCTCACTGAGACAGCAGCGGCACACCAAATGGCTGAATCCTCCAAGTGGACGAGCAGTGACGTCATTCTCAGTCTCAGGAAAATCAGCTGCTGCTGATGATGATGATGATGATGGTGGTGATGATGATGATGTTGGTAATGATAATAATGGTGGTGACGGTGTTGATGTGTCAAAGCTTGTGGTCAAAGCTTCCTCCAAGGCTTCATTTCCCTCCTCGTGCCACCTCATCCTCAGTCTGGAGGAGCATCAAGTCACGATGGACGGGAGAGGGGTTACCATGGCAACGGCAGGCCTTTCTCCACTGCGTCTCTCGCTTGTGTTGACTGCATTCCAGGGCTCAGACAGAGAGCATGAAACCAACTTTCCCCTCGTTGACAACCCGGCCACTGTCGCATCCTCTGGAGGAGAAGATGTTTTGAATTAAAGCTGCTCATATTAATAATAATTTTATTATTGTTATTATTATTATTATTATTATTGTTGTTGTTGTTGTTAATGTTGTTCTTTTATGCTAAATAATTGATCACATGGTAACGTGTAATTGAAAGGGATCATTCGCAGTGAGAATTATCAGCCAACTCTGCAGCTGCCACTTGGTCTGCAGAGCTAAAAAGTTCCATAAATTAACTTAGTGAACGCCACTTTCTCAGCAGCAAACATCAGACAAAGTTTGCGACTAGCTGGTAAACTTAGTGGATCTTTTGGCAGCTAAACACATATTTCCCTCAGCAGTCAATAGAGAGGCAAGTTTAACTACATTTTTACTCTGCTGTAGCACCAAAAGTCTGCAGCGCACCTGCAGGGGTTTAAAATGCAGCGCTATGAAATGAGGACAACCAACAGAGATAATGACAAAGCAGCCTTATGATTTCACACCTCTTTATCAGATTTCACCACAATGCCTGCTCCAGTTAGCCAGCTAATGTTTCTCTGATGATCATGTGACTTTGTTATGGGTGTTATCTACAGGCCATCATAAACAGCAGACATGAGGCCTTCTGATGTTACTACAATTTTAAGTCACCTGTTGAAGCCCCTGTTAGTACTATCAAATAGTCCTATATGAGCTATATTAGCTTTAATGTGTGTGTTATCAAATGTTGATGCAGGAAGCTTTTTTTTTAAATATTCCCTCAGCTTTCCTTCCTCCCTCCTCTCATAAGTGAAGAAGAAGCTGTGACTCACATAGATGCATCTGCTGTGTGGTTGTAGCTACAAACACGTAGGCAGCTATTCTTCATGTCAACACACTTGCTGATGCCGCTTTCATAAACAGTGTGCAAGATTGTGTAGGCTGCCCTATTTTTCCTTGAAGACGCCATGTAGGCCATCTGATACCAGGGCAGCATCCTCCTGTGCTGCTCCAGTCTCCTGACATCAGAGCACCGTCTCTCCCTTTCCGTGTGACAGGTAGACGGCTTCGTTGTTGTTGCATCGTGAATAGTTTTGCTTGATACTCCGGATATGACTGATACAGGGTGGAAAGATGATTACTGCCTGATGTACAGCTGCTGTTGACGTTGGCGTCTAGCATTAAACCGATGTTAGAGATTTTATGGCACATGGGTTGACATTGTTCTGTCTTTCTCGCTTGCGATGCTGCTCAAAGTGTCACCAGTGTAGACAATGACACATAAGGAGCAGGATCACATCCCTTTTTTTTTTAAAGCAATCATGACAATTGTCTTTTTATAGCTCAAACTATTTCCAAAATAGCCCACTTTTCATGTATGGTGGTGCTAGCTATAAGAACATTTGTTCGTATGTTGTGCTCTGTTTTCTTCAGCTCTTCTCCCCACAAAGTCTTTCAGATGGAAACAAAAGCCTGGGAGTCCTTTACCGGGCAGGCAGCTTTAAAACACAACGCTAGTCAGCCTCTTCTTCAGTGTGAAGTACAACATGTTCCTGCACTTGAAAAGACTCACTGTCTGATGTGGTACAATCAGCAAGGTCAGGCTTTGTACTGTGAACCATGCAGCATTTTTTTTTAAATCATGGTATGGTAGGAATCCTTGCCCTCTGGTTGCACCACATAGCCAAAATATTGCACATGAGGTAAAGATGTTCGCCATATACTGGTGAATGTGCAGTACAACTTTGTATTTGATGTTGTCCTACATATTTATGACGAACTCGAGTACTCCTAATGCTTCCAGTTCACAATTTGGTGACACGCTGCTCATTCACATGACTTTCCAAACACTTTTCCCCTGAGTGACCCCTGCGCAGCAGTACTTGATGCAATACTTCTCAACAGTAAATTAATTTGCTGTCTGTGTAATGCATTGGCTCTCCTCTGGCAAGGTTGTGGTGTCTATTAGAGAGGAGATACAGTGTGAGATGTGGATAAAGTGGAGCTGGATCTGGCCTGTATCCCTGCTTGCCTGCTCACATTCTGCTGAGTCATGAGGTTTTGTGGAAGTCAGTCAACAGCAACTCAGAGAGGCTACGGGCCAGAGGGGCCGGTGGGAAACTGCTACTACAGCAGCGGTCCGAGCTGATGAATCTACTCGTTACTGCAAACATTTCTGTGCTGATTAGTTGACCTGCTTAGGGAAGAGTTAAAACTGCCTCGTGTTAATTGGAGGGTGTTTTTTTTTAATTGCTGTGGCTGGATCTCTGAGGTGTAAAGAGGTCTGTTTTTGTGCCCACATGCCCTAAAGTTGTTGTTTAACGCTAAGCACCTACACACATTTGGAAAACAGTTATGGGAAGATTGTATAGACACATCAGGAAGAGTCCAGTTTCACTTCATCAGGACATTCCTACATGTGTTTACAGTACATAAAGAGAGGGGTAGTAATAATGGAGTCTGGTACAGAGCGATAGGGGGCTGTCCAGTATCAGTTTTCCCATGGACTGAACAGGGTCAAGGCACATTTAGAGGAAGGTACACAAAAAGGAAGAAGGGCCAATATCAGTATGATGTTCCTGAGAAGCCTTATACTGTTTTTGTAATAGTTGATCAATATAGTAATATGGTATATGGTAATTTCAAAAATGTAGCCTGCGTTCGGACCTGCCAGCTGGAGCTAACGTGTACTCCCTCCTGACGAGCCAGTTTCCTCCCACAGTCCAAAGACATGCAGTTTAGGCTGACCATGGATGTGACTGCCAATAGTCGGCCTTGTACCAGACTGGTGACCTGTCCAGGGTGAGCCCTGCCTCTCGCCCAATGTGAGCTAAGATTGCTAAGATTGGCTCCAACCACCTGGATAAGGATAAGTGGGCATAGATAATGGATGGAAGGGCACTTTGCGAACTCTTAAAACTTAATTTGAACCCCTCTAAAAGAGACAGATAGGTATCAATGTGGGTTAATTTAACTGGTTGAGTTAGAAACGGTGACACAATGAATCTGTCTTTTGGACCTATCCATACATCCAAAAGCTTCCAGAGTGAAAAAACAACATGAATACTGGACCCATTTTTACATTATTCAAAGAAACATGAGGCACATTTCTTGTTTTCAAGCAGAATAAGAAAGTGACAGCATCACCTTGAATAGTTTGATTGAAAGCCATAACTGATCAAGGGGCTCTACCTCGCTGTGTGTTTCATGAACAACATATGAACCTCAATGGGCTTTTTGCCTCACATATTAGGGGCTGATTTTAACTTTGGGGTTATTAAAACACTTCATCCAAATCCAAATAAACGATCCAAATTTTAATTGTTCACATAATGAAAAAGAAGAAAAATGAAAAAGTGACATGGCATTAAAAGCAAACCTGCACACCACATGTTATCCAAGGACATGCACTGAAGCTGCTATGACAATCTTTGCATTTCTTTGATATGAGTACGCTTTTTTTTCCCCCAGCTAAAACCTGTCAGTGCTATGCTAAAGAACAGCTGATGTTCTTGTGAAACTATCCTATGAATTTGCAGCCTGACATGTATTATCAGTGAAGCAGCTCCCGGCACCGTAGCATGATGTCATCGCAGATTACAGTCTGGGCTCTGTGGATTGTAGCCTTGAGAGTCGCGCACGCTGCAGCCTTAAGTGGGTTGACGTCTCGCGGCTTCATCGCATCGGACTCTTCCTCCCATCCTCCACTCATCTGCCCACCCAGCCTCACTCTCTCCTCTTCCCTCCCACTCACGTTTCTCTACAGCGGACTGTTGCAGTCAGGCAGCATCATGGAGGCTGGATGTGTGGTTGCCGCGGTGATTGAGAATGCTGCCTCAGGACCCCAGGGTGAACCAGGAAGTGGTGACGTCCTTGAAGGGTGAGTTACCCTTTTTCTCCGCTTCAAACTGACGTAGATGCGCATGCCTGCACGTTCATTTACATGTGTGTTTGCATTTTAATGAGATGCCACATGAATAAAAGTATGAGCAGTGTAATGGTGAGGCTGTAACATGACCCTGTTCTCAGAGTGAGACAGAGAGAAAACCTGTTCCTGTTTAATGCTCCAGAGCTCACTGTATATCCAATTAATTTACATTGTGTGTCTGGAACCAGTTCTGTCACTGTGGATCACATAAATCACTGTGTGTGTCAGTGTTTTTGGTCTCATGTCCTGATCTCATCACGTTGAATCACTGTAACAAATTCGAGGCCTGTCTCTCTCCTCTCTTTGTTGCTCATAAAAGTTGAGCTGAATGGACCTTTCCCTCCACTCCCGAGTACATTGAGTCACATTTCAAGTGAAGGTTTTGTGAAGCACTCCCTTGTGGGTGGACTGCCTTTATGGCTGTCTGAATAGTCAAGCTTTGTTTTCCTGAGCGTATACAAAAGACACCATGGCTTTTTGTTGACCCCACCATAATGTGAGATGCCACCATTTTTCCATCTACATCAAGAGTTTGTTCTCGTCTAGATCTGATTGGAGAAGATGAGCATTTTCTCATGTTCTCATTAGTGTATCTCCCTCTAAATAATAGCGATTCACACACCACAGTACAGAGTACAACATGTTTTTTGGGCCATGCTGGTGCAGTGTCATGATTTGAGCCACATATTGTAAATTCATCTCCCTCACTTGCTCCCTCTGGTGTATTTTTAAAAAAACTACAAATCCTATTTGAAAACCCCAGACTACATGGATGCTAGCAGGATGACATGCCACCCTTCTCGTGTTTCAATCCTTGTATGGGCTGGCCTGTGTGTTTCTGCAGAGATTTACCACCTTCTACTGACCTGGACAAAGACGATGCCTTACCTCAAGCCGCCAACGATAATCCTCCAGAAGACAAACAGCCGCAGGAGACATCCACTGCCATGGTACACGCCCACACGCACGAATCTGACTCACCACTTACACACAAAAAAATGCACGAACAAACACCAATGAACATGTCACCCTTCTTCCATGTGGCAGCATTGGTTATTTAAGTGATTCACACTGTGATGTCCCTTAGATCCCACACACAGTCACGTGAGAGTCAGTAGTCACAGTGATAAAGGTGTGAAGAGGTAAAAATTTGCATTTGAGGATGTGTCACCTTCAGGTTGGGAATGAGAGTGAGGTGGCGTGTATGAACTGCTGAGGTAAAGGTGTCATGACAGTATTGTCAAGTGATGTCATTCCTGAAAGTAAACTGAGGGCTGGTTAATCCATTTTTATGTAACCGGCCTCCACAGCGTCTCCTTCCTTATATCTTCTGTGGATCATTACTGTCCTGTTTTTAGAATCAAAGTCTCTTGATGAATGACAGAACATCTACTGCTTTTCAATTGTACTTTCAATACAGAAGAATTTGTTTTTAATGCAGATATTCTTTTCTTCTTAAGTTTTTATTTTCATTTTCAAACCATACGTCATCCTTCACACGCATCACGTCCACAAGCAAACTAATCATCAATATTAATCATTCTTAATGGACCAATACAGAACATAACATGACAGGAACATAAGATAAAACAACATAATTAATTAGCATTAACATGACATCAGCACAGATGTACAACTCACCATTATATTCTTGTGTGAGACGTCTTTTTTGCCTTTTTGCTGCACTACTACTGTTTTGTGGTGATCGACATAATTATTTTTGACTATAATCGCTTCTCCATCAGTCGTCCATGGCACTTCATTGCTATCTGCTCTCTGTGTTCGGCAGGTGAGGACTGATGACATCACAGAGCACCCACCTGAGCCCCTCCTGCGCTCCTGCGTCAGCACAGCCAGCATGAAGGTCAAGAACATGAAGAAGTAGGTGCTCCCTGTGACAGTGCTGCTGCTATTATAGGCTGTAAAACAGGGCTCTTATCCAGGCCAGTGAAATGAGGACCTATAAAATGATGGGCGCGGCACAGACAGACGGGTCGGCCTGCTTGCATCTCTAACCCTCTTCCTTCACACACAGGCCTAACCCCTCTTTCTTTTCCCTCGTTTGCTCTCTTTTGCTTTGCTTTGCTTTTCTCTCCATCATGGTGTCAGTGTGTTGAATACTGATGAGGCGCTGTTGTGCTGTGCTTTTTTAGGCTGACGTTCCCCAGAGGTCACTTCCCCAGGTTGGCAGAGTGTGCCCATTTCCACTATGAGACTGTTGACTTTGGCAACGTTCAGGTGAGCCCTGAAAATACTTACACGGTGCCTTCTGCAGCAGAGAGTTACTATGTTTAGTAATTGTGTTTTTGGCTCAAGTTCAGTGGCCATTTTGGTGAATTGCTCCAGAAATGCATCAGTCCTGAAATGCAACGTGGCAGTCAAATCAATACTCTTGTTTGTCTTGTCTAAACGGCTACACGCTCATTATTACATTTTCTTTCTTTTTTACTGTATTGTCCCATTAGAGCTGCTAGTGTGTCATTTAATCAGAAAAGCTGTAAAATATTAATTTGACCAGAATTGTACCCTACCATGCATAAATCATTATGTTTTCACTGTTAGAGATTTTATTAGTCGCGATCCTATTAAAGCCATGATCCGATTCCAGCAGTGTGTTAATCCTCTGCATTATAGTTTATTAATGTCAGGCTCATCCGACCTCTGTAAACCTGTGATACACCATTAGTCTGTCTTAAGCACATGATTCCTGGATAGGCAGCTGAGTAGACCCAGGAATTGTATGAGGTGACTCATTTTCAAAGTGAAAAGCGGTTCTGAGATAACGGTAGAGCTTGTAAGAATATATGGTAACAGTTATATGAAGTTGGAGGCAAATGCCCCGTTTATACAAAATCCTAGAGTTCCCAAAGTTTTGATAACTCTAGGCGCAACTCGAGGGATGGCACTGTCACTCTGTGTGTGCGTCAGTTGACTGAAATATCTCAACAACTATTGGATAGATTTCCATGACATTTTGTGCAGCCCATCCCCCAGGCGCCAGAGGAGCAATCCCAATGACTTTGATGATCCCCTGACTTTTCCTCTAGCGTCACCTAGGCTGACATTTTTGGTTCAGTGTGAAATGTCTCGCCAACTATTTGATGGGTTGCCATGATGTTTGGTTCAGATATTCATGTCCCCCCCCCAACGCCCCCACAGATGAATTGTACTGAATTTTAATTTTCTCAAATAGCTGCAAAACTAATGACATTTCCATCAGCCTCAGTTGTACTGTAGCAATGGTTAGCATGCTAACGCGCTAAACTTCAACACTGACATCGTGCACAACATAATTGTGCTAAAGTGTATCCCCACAGCACCAGTGGCATAGCTGCAGACTCTTGGTCTTGTTGTCACAGAGTGGTCATTGACGTAGTTATTATGGATAAAGTGACTCTTATAAGCTTTGTTAATGTTTAAGAAAGAGTATATTTGCAGCATTTATAATGAGAAGCAGTGAAGCACCAGTGGTTGCTCAGTCATGTGTGGAAGTGGCTGTTAACTGCCTGGCTAACCTCAGTGCAGTTCAGTTTGCTCGCCAGCAGAGTGCAGCAGTGGTCGCTCCACAACCAGAGGCTGCCGATGGAGCCGAAACACAAAAGAGTGCATGAGCAGTGCGTGCATGTTTTAGGGCTGAAACCCTACATTTAGCATTAATGGACTACAATGAAGGAGGCTGGACGGGACTTCAATCCCAGGATGCTCTCATGTTTAGCCACTCTGGTGGGTAAACGTCCTCCTGTGGTTGCCGTGACTGTGATGGCTCCATCAGCAGAGTGGAGGCAACTGAAGCAGCACAACAGTTTCAGTGACCTTGAAAAGCTCCACAGGGAGAAGAAAAGCCGAGCTAAGCTGGCAGAGAAATATCAGTCTGGGGAGACACTGACACTGAAAGCTGTCCACGCTGTCTGCACACTTGCACGGAAACATACAGCGGGCACACGCCACTGTGCGATGTGATGCTGTTTATTTTTACTTCTGCGTATTATTTTAGATTTTTCTCTTCACTTGATCTGAGAGAGGAGTCTTTGTTCTTGTTGTATCTCCCATGATGCACTTGCCTATCTCCAAATTCGCAGACTGTGGCAGCAGGAAGGGAGGGCACTGATCAGGTCTCATGTGTCCTAATCGCAGAATAGCACAAGGACAGCAGTCTGCCTCTGTCTGCTGCCCGCCCGACCGATTCCCTCTCCAGATTAGGTCCAGTCTCGCCTTGAGGGTGGAATGGATGAGAATTGTTTTGAAATGAAGAAGGGGTCGTCCGTCTATCTTGTGCAGCTTTGCCTCTCTATGATGGATGAGCTTGTGCATCTGCGTGTGCTGTTAGAGCCCATTTACTGCCAAACCCCCTTTTGTCACTCGAGAAAGGAGAGCGGTTAAGAGAGAGAGAGGGAGGGGGAGGGGGAGACGATGGAGGCAGGGTACAGGAGAGGGAGGAGGGGGAAGAGATGGAAAGACGGAGGCAGGAAGGGGGGCAAGACACACAGTGGGAAGCATCCTCTTTTTATATTTTCTGCTTTGAATAGAGCAGTGAGCGCGTGGTGGTCCAAAGCCCTGTGAATGAGCGTTTTACGTAAGGCGGCAGGGGACGGCAAACAGGCGAGTGAGGAGCAGCATTTAAACTCTGTTGCCCCTCAGCCAAGATCTGGCTTGTTGGAGGAGCTTACTGAGGTCCAAGACTGCGGCTGCACACAAAGAGAGAGCCACTTCCTCCAGCTGCAGATGGATATCTGAGATGCCTTAGTGGCAGGTAACCTGAACGACTGCATGATTACGTATTGATTTGAGCGTCTGCTGGCAGATGTTTGTGAATAAATCACAACATGAAGATACATTTGTGCTCAACGGGTAGAAGTCTGAGCTGAGTTGGCGTGTTTTAGTTCAAAAGGAGGAGTCTGTGATGTGTGAGCATCATGGAGGAAGCGATGCTCAAGCATGCCTTCAGTGGAAACTTTCAGATTTTTTGCTGTTTCGGTTCATAATTTCCACTTTTTTTTCAAGCTAGATTTATTGTTTCATCACAAAAGGATCTGTAACTCTCTCTGTATGAGCCCATCATGCTTTTGGCCTCCTGACCCCCATATTAGTACTTAATTCAGATGCATAGTTTGAGCTATTATTTCAAGAGCTCTTACATCATGACTTATTCAAGAGCAAATTTCTCATTCTATGTTCTTTGTCAGTCCGGTTTGCTGTATTACTGTCGAGCAGTAACTAGGTCGCCGTGCGTTGTGTAACAGAGTATCTGGATGAGTTGCTAACAGTTATAAATAACCAGAACTTCACTCTGCTTCCAGGCCTTTGAAGTCTCCTCTACAGTAATATCTATCAATGTATTCCCAAACTCCTGCAAGGCTTTCATCTTCTTGGGGCATATAGAATATTGGTAGGAAGGAAGAAGAAGAAGAAATCTATGCTGAATCTACTCTACCTCCAAGCACTGATGTCTGATCAGCTTATGTATTATACATTTCATACTGCAGGATTTATGGCCAAGTGAGAAAATGAATCACTTCTGTGCTGGTGGCAGCGGAAATATACTGTACAAATATAACTTGATCATGAGGGCGGTCACATTCAAAGAACATTTATCAGAAGTTCTTTTTTCAATGTTAACAGACATCTTTTCTCAGGTTTTACTTTCCGTCTTCCTTTGCTAGTCGAGTTTTGAAGAGTCAAACCACAGAGTGTAAAAGTGGTTTTTACTTTTTAATGGAAAAATGGGGTTGGACATGATGTTCCTCTTGTACACCAGGTCACATACAGAGAGGTTCTTGTATTACACGCATCCATTATTTAGGATGGGGGGCTCTCTCAATATTAGCTCCTCTTTTTCTCTTTTTTTCTGGTTCTTTTCTCCTGTAGTTGGCCTTCACAGAGGGGCACAGCGAAGGGCCGAAGGCTGGTGTGGACTCCAAAGAGCTGGTCTTCCTGGTCCAGATCACATGCCAGGTAACATCAGTTGCTACGTTCGGACAATAGACTACATGGTATAAAAAATGAAATGTAAATAAATTGAAGCTTTTCTCCTTTTTTCTTTTTAGCAGGCTCGAAGCTGGCTGGTCAAGAGATCCTACGAAGACTTCCGTGTGCTGGACAAACACCTGCACTTGTGTATCTACGACCGCCGTTACTCGCAGCTCACCGAGCTGCCACGATACGACACATTGAAGGACACTGTTGAGGTACCACAGAGCTCCATCACCTCTCATCTAATCTGTGATATGGATTATTTACACATTAGAAATGAGGCCTTATTGCATTACCAGATACATCCAAAGTGTCAATGAGTCAGTTCTGTTGCATCTTTGGAAAATTACTTTACTAAACCTTGACCGTCTTGTGTCTCCGTTCAGTCAGTCACCACGATGTTGGCCACCTATCTGTCCCGCTTCTCAGTCATTGCTGACAACAAGATTAACTGCGGTCCGGTGCTGACGTGGATGGAGGTATCTTCTTATCAGCTGTCTGATCACACTTGCTGTCAGTTATTCACTCTCTAGAAAAGAATAAGTCCATTGAATATTTCATATTCAGTATTATTAGCTAATTAGGTAAGTTAAAGGAACAGTGAGACATTTTTGAAAAATACGCTTGTTAGCACAGAGTCAGGGCATTATGGCCAAGCTAAACAGGAGGAGTGACATTTAACACATAGGAGCACGTTGAAATTGAAATGTGAAAACAAGACTTTATGGTTTAGGGGTAGGTATGTGTTAAAAGCTATTTCTGGAGAAACAGCCTCTGGACGTCCTCAGAGTGGTGCCAGATTTGTAGACATATGTGGTACCACTCAGCAGCTGGAGATGCTGTACAGAGGTGGTTTTGGGTGGGTGCATGGATATTCAGTGTGGTGTTTTTATTTAGTTAATAATGGTGTGGGAGTAAATACACTATAATATCCCTTCCTCAATGGGAGAACAAGATAATTACATGACTGGCTGAAGCATTAGCTGGGGAAAATACCTATTGATTACATAAACAAAACCACTACAGTAACATATTGTAACACTGTGCATGTGAAAAATGCCACCATTGTGTATTGCTCGTCTCCTTCTATCACTTTAGAGACCAGCTGCTTCTCCCCGCTTCATCTCTGAGCTAAGCTCGGCCAGAACGTCTAACTCTTGACAAGACATCAAAAATGTTATTTCTTCAAATGCCAGGCTGCTGCTAATATCCTTTTCTTTTCCAGATAGACAATAAGGGGAACCATCTGCTGGTGTCTGAGGAAGCCTCAATCAACGTCCCTGCCATCGCCGCTGCCCACGTCACCAAACGTTACACAGCTCAGGCCACAGACGAGCTGACCTTTGAGGTGACCTCTTTAGATAAGACAGCGGAGGAACATGGACTCATTTGAATCAATATTTTTTTTTTATTCATCTTTGAGCGGATTTGTTTTTGCTGGATGTTTAGCTTATGCATATTTTCTGATTCCCTCCCCCTCATAATGCCATTCTAATGTGCTCAGCTGTGATAAGACCTTATTCTCATCATCACACTCTTTGTGGTGCAGGTGGGGGACATTGTCTCAGTCATAGACATGCCTCCCAAAGAAGACACGGGCTGGTGGAGAGGGAAGCACGGCTTTCAGGTACATCATCCGCCCTCCCTCATTCACACTGTGGTACCAGGTATACGGCAAGCTTGATGCTCATTAAAAAAGATGAATTTTTATCTGTAGCTTCAGTTATGTGACGTATTTCCAAGTTTCCAAGTATTATTATTATTATTAGGATTTTTATGCCAACTATGTGAACACATACATCAACATCAACATCAACACACACTTTTTCTTTTCTTTAAGTGAAGCGTTTCTTCATCCAAAGTAGTGCTGGGTGTCCAGGAAATTCATACTGAGAGATGAAGATGTACTGCTTGGTTTTATATGAGCTGCTGTTAAAAATCACAACAGCAAAAAGAAGCCTGTTTGTCATTGCGGTTGAATGACACCCTAAGATGTTTTCTTGCACAACCTGCTATTTTCAGCCTGAGGCAGCTTGTACCTTCATGCTTACTGACCTATTTCTGCACCTTCACCCTACCACAGTCTGGCACAGCGCTATAAAACCCCCTCTGGTCCTTTAAACTTACAAGTGTATCCCCCTCTTTGTCTCTCCCTCTATCTCTGCTCATTCCCCCCTCTCTCCTTGCAGGTTGGTTTCTTCCCCTGTGACTGTGTTGAGCTGATAAATGACAAGATTCCCCCCAGTGTTCAAAGCTCAGTGCCGAAGCCAGGTACCCCTCAGTGTGTGTGTGTGCATGTGTGTGTGTCCTACTTGATGATTTACTTAAGACTTGCTCCTGGGATGTGAGACGGATTGATTTAAAGTGGCTGTTATGTGTGTGTGTGCCATCTTAATCAGTGTGTAAGAAGCATGGGAAGCTGGTAACATTCCTGAGGACCTTTATGAAGTCTCGCCCGCCCCCTCAGAAGCTGCGGCAGCGCGGTATCCTCAGAGAGAGAGTGTTCGGCTGTGACTTGGGGGAACATCTCCACAACTCAGGACATGAGGGTAAATTATTCCTACAATGGATTCTTTTTTTTTATTTTCTCTCTTATTTTCCATAGTGTAATTCTTAGCTGCTGGCACTTCACACTGATATGTTTCACGTTTTCAAATCATGAATACCCCGAGAAGGGATTACCCAGCGAATCTGCTGTCTGTACAGTGGATTTGTGATACATCTCTGTGATGTTTGATGTGAAATGAGTCGGTAGTGTGAATAACTGTTTTATGGCTGCCAGCAGGATGTGCCTCTGCACAGATCCTTGTCTTTATTTCTCTTTTTTTTTTCAGGAATAAAGCCATGAGTTGAAATGCCTCAATTTCAGCCATTTGCAGTATGTCATGTAATGCCAGTTTCCTCAGATTATTGGATTAAATAGATACCAGTCTAAATTTTAATAGGTTTATGCATATGTACCAATGATACCAAGATCATGTCTTTTATATTTTTATAGTCTCTAACTCTATAAAACTGGATATGTCAGAGGGTGATTCCAGTCGTTTCCAATTTATGTTTAAATTACACTAAGCCATCCAAAAAAGATGAGTAAAGAGTCCTGGCCAGTAATTTACTGCAATGAAATTGTTTTGTTTGAGTCCTTTCACAGTGTTATATTGTCATTATATAACTAACACATACATGTTGGAGCATTTTAATGTTGTAGTTTGCAAATGTGGAACTACTTCTTAGTAGTATATCACAACTGTATCTATTCATGTAAGAATGTCATGTATTTTTAATGTAAGAAGTAACTAGTAACTAAAAGTGTCAAATAAAGGTAGAGAAGTAAAAAGCATGATATTTGCTTTGAGTATGTAATGGAGTATAAAGTAGTAAAGAATAGAAAGATTGAAAAGTGTTGTACCAAAGGATAGTCGTTGAGTAAATGGACTTAGTTACATTCCACCACTGAAAAAAAAACATTTTTTTACTCTAGCCCTCAAATTTGATTTATTTATCATGATCTGAGTAGAATTGAAACAGCACACATTGCATATAGGCAAGTCATAGCATGACATAGGGGGGAACTTCCCCTGCTAAAACATCCTGAACGTTTCAGCTCTCTCTCATGACTCTCTGCTGTCTCCTGTAGTCCCACAGGTTGTTAAGAGCTGTGCTGAGTTCATAGAGAAGCACGGAGTGGTGGATGGGATCTACAGACTGTCTGGGATCTCCTCCAACATCCAGAAACTGAGGTCTGTACCTGTTTAGTTTGTTGTACTGACTAGAGATTTAGCTCCATTTTCAATTTAACTGCCTTATGCAGGGGGCTTTGGTGCAGGGCTGCAAATATGTGTTGGTTGTTTGATTGGTAACTCAAGTTTTGCTTTTCTGTGTGGCATTGTGGACTAAACTGATTAGGAAGCAGTAAGTGAAAGTATACAGAAAGCATCACTGACATAAACTGTAGAGCTCACTATCAACATGATAGATGCTGCTCCCCAAGTGTTGTTCTTGAGCTGCTTCCTCTGAAATCCATCAAATACAATGTGGTTCAAGCTGTGCGGCTGAAATGCGGAATGGCTCAAATGATTTTCTCATCTATTTTATGCTTGCCAGGAAGAATTCATGAAATTCCTATCAGTAGATAAATTGGGCTGCACATAATCTGAAGGGGGTGTTGACAGTCAATCAAAAGGGATTTTCCCACATGGAAAACCGTTGCCTCGTCACATGTCAGTGTGTTGTGATAATGATAAATATCTGATGACTCAATGTTTCTCACAGTTTATACCCATTTGCTTTTCTTCACCTGCTCCACCTCGCTGTTAAACGTATGGTGTTTTTAGTTTGAGGAGAGATGTAAGAGATGTAAATAATTCTCTCTTCATTTGTAAATTGTGTTTTTTGGCAGTTATAAGCCAGAGAATTTCTTTGGAACAATATTCAAATATGAAAATTAAAATGCTATATAAACGATATAACCTGATTTTCCATTTATGCAAGACCAATATTTAAGCCACAATTACAATAAAAATGCAATTTTTTAACATTTTGAAAAAGAAAAGGGCATTTGACATTTCATTGTCACTGTACAGCAGAGTACGACTTTGAAAATTGTCAAACAGTTTCCATTTTCACTGTAATAAGACCTGAAAACATCTATATGAGTACATGAAAATGCAAATTGGGTATTGCAGTTTCATTTTAATTCTTACTCAAATAATGCACACATATGTGGAAAACTATATTGCTATTGTTGAACTATACTTTAATGTTCAGGTTTACATCATCATTTTAATATAGTTTAATATAAATCATCAATTCACCAAACGTTCACAACCATGACAAAAGTAGCTCTCCATGTTAAATTGTGTCTTGCTTGTTTCTGTGTTTTCATGCTGACAGATGGGCAGTTGGATGACACCCACGCTGTTCTATATCTTCTTCTTCTCCCGGTCTCCATGTAGGCACGAGTTTGACTCAGAACAGATCCCAGACCTGAGCAGAGATGTCTTCAGACAGGATATCCACTCAGTGGGCTCCCTCTGCAAGCTGTACTTCAGAGAGCTGCCCAACCCCCTGCTCACCTACCAGCTCTACGACAGATTCTCAGTAAGGACCTCATGCTGGGGATAAATACAGGATTGGAAACTGGCATAACGGTTAAGCATTGTGAGGAGGAAAAGCTGCAGAGGACAGATTTACGGTTACTGGGATAATCAAAGAACTGGAGAAACAATGTAAAAATGTCATCTCATTTTCAACTGCTGCTCAAAATGGGGTCATTGCATTACGCTGGGCTTTCTAAGAACAGCAGGGGATGTGCCCGCCAAAACCGATAGCAGATTAAGTGAGTGAAAACACTGGCTGCTCTGAATATAAAAGGGAAAAAGACAGCGGGTACGTTAAGGCAGTTCCCTCTGCTGTGATTATCAGCCCTCTCAGTGATGTACGCTTTATCCTCTGTTTTCACAGGAGGCTGTGTCTGCAGCCACAGATGAGGAGAGGCTGGTCAAAATCCACAATGTCATCCAGCAGCTGCCTCCTCCACATTACAGGTCAGGTTTAAAGCTCACTGTTGCACCCTGGTGGGCTCAAGTGGAACTGTTTGATTTTTAGAAAAGGGAGTGATGCATCAAGTTACTATCGTCAGTGCTATGTTGCTCATTTTGTGAAGTGTGTGAAGATAATGAACCACAAAAAATCTGTTTACCTAAAGGATAAGTCTAGTATTTTAAACCTTAGCCCTAGATTTATACATTTTGGGTACAAAATGACTGGTAGGTCCAGAATATTTTAGAAGTGGTCCAGTAGAGTCAAAGAACGCCCACTTAAAGTGGATGTTTAGCCACTGACGGGCTCTGATTATTATTCTAAGGGTCTGACAATATTACAGAAAGAGTCCCACAGAGATAGATGTGTAAGATTCATCAGTAACAGCCTCGATGACGCTCTCTCCAAAACCTCACCGAACATGGCAGTGGCTGTTCTATGGCTGCCTTGGTCGGTTAGTTTGTTTGTGTTAGTGTGTAACTTAGGTGATTTAAAGGGTTGATCCCAATCTAAAACAATATTTGTGTAACACACAATAACACAAACAAACTAACCGATCAAGGCAGCCGTAGACCACCAACTCTCATGTTCTGCAAGGTAAAATGACTGTTTTTGTCTATGGAGTCTGGTGGCTTTTAAGACGACGATATAACAACAGTCTCTGATTAAACAAAAAGGATCTTACAAGTTTATCTGTTGTATGGATCCTTTCTGTAATGTTATCAGACACTTTATCAGACACTTTAAATCTGAGCCTGTTAGTGGCAAAGACAAGCACTTTGACAGTGTGTGGTTGCCCAAAGGATTACATTACAGCCATTGTAGCTCATTCACAGCCAGTTCGCATCTGTAAGCTGAGGCGATCTACTGGACCAGTACCAAAAGTTTTTGTACCTACCAGTCATTTCAAACCCAAAACATGTAAAAAAATGGGTCCCAGGTTTAAAATACTAAAGTTGTCTTTAGAGTGTCAACCACATGGACAATCCAGCTCTGAGATATGAAACACAGAACTGGATTCTCTGATGAATAAGTCCCAAAAAAGTCTGTACATGATCCTCTCTGATTACATAGGATTCTTAAAGACTTTTTTTATTGTCCAAAAGGAAATATTTTTAAATTAACAGGAGAATTGTACATTTAATATTTGCCTCTCCTTATCCACAGGACTCTGGAGTACCTCATGAGACACCTCTCCAACCTGGCCACCTTCAGCCCCATCACTAACATGCACACTAAAAACTTGGCTATTGTCTGGGCGCCTAACCTCCTCAGGTGACTCTTGAACTGTCATTCCAGATGTATGGCTGCATGCATACTGATCTGTGCCGGCACAGTTAGCACCCACATTGCCGTTTCCTTCTAGTGTTTCCGTGACAGTGAACTGGGGCATGTCTCAGTGGTCCAGGGCTGTGAAATAGGTTGTGCTGTTCTGTAACTGTGTTTCAGGTCCAGACAGATCGAGTCGGCCTGTTTTAGCGGCACAGCAGCGTTCATGGAGGTTCGTATCCAGTCGGTGGTGGTGGAGTTCATCCTTAACAACACTGAGGCTCTCTTCAGCCCTAAACTCAATGCCATCATACGGGAAAGCACAGGTAGGTCAAAACAGAGGCAGAGTGACATGTGGCATGAGGGTATATCCATCTCTAACACACTCCAAACGTCTTACTTTTAGGTAACAACACCTTATCCAGACCTAAGTCCCTGCTGGTCTGCTCCCCGTCCACAAAGTTACTGTCTCTGGAGGAGGCCCAGGCTCGCACGCAGGCACAGCTAGGATCCCCGGCCACCACCCCCTGCCTCACCCACAGTGACTACATTGAGGTTGGGGAGGGACCCGGAGCTCTGCTTGGCAAATTTCACACAGTCATCGAGCTCCCGATGGAGAGGTAGTTTTATGGACCGCCTGATGGGTCCTTTTTATTTGTTATATGAATTCTTCTGCTTCATGAGCATGAGTCAGCATGTCATGATTTGTGGTTTGAGTTGTTCAATCATAACACTTTGTATGAGTCATATTTTCTATTGCTGAAAACATCTAGTTGATTAATCAATCAGGAAATGTAAAGAAAACAATTTTTGATTCAGGTCGTTTGTTAAGTGTGTCATGTGAGGATTTTACATAATTTTGTATTTGGGACTGTTGGTTGGACAAAACTATTTACAATATTCAAAGATATTACCTTGAAACCCGAAATTGTGGTGGGCATGTTTTCACAATTTTCTGACATTTCTGTTCACTAACCAATTAATCAGATTAAAATATATTGAAAATAATCAATCCTTGCAGAATGAATGTTTTGTTTTTTATCTTTTAAATGTACTTCTATTGGTGTGAATGGCATTGTAAGATGAAACGGGGAGTGTTGAAGATGATTTGTTTCTGTGTTGTAGCAGCAAGCGTCCTACTACTAAAGCTAAGAAGTCTCCTGTGGGGAACTGGCTCTCCTTTTTCCACCTGGGCAAGTCGCAGTCTGTGTCTAAACGTAAACTGAAGCGACATCCCAGCGAGCCAAACGAGATAAAGAGCATTGCGCTGCCAGGTCAGATCACTGCTGCTGTTACCCAGCCAGAAAACATAAAGCTTCTGTAACTGGACCTTTCAAAGCTTCTGTTTCTCTACTTTTTAATGAATTTGAACTTGTCGATTTTTTTTTTTTTTTTTTTTTTTTTTCAACCAATCTCGACAGCTCGATGTGTTGAAATGTTCTTTCTTTGAGGAAAGTAATATGCTCTGAAAACATTTACAGGTGGAAGAGGAGATAGTGGCACGTTGCGTTCTACCAAAAGTGAGGAATCTCTCACATCTTTGCACAATGTTGAAGGTAATTACTAAAACTGTACATTTTTCACACCTCAGTCAGCTCCCGGTGATTAAATGTCTATTTGAGGAATCGGTCTAAATATGTGTTTATCTCCATCCCAGGGGAACCTCAGAGTTACCACCCGCGCAGACTTCGTTTGACTAGTGAGGCCATTCCTGCTATCTGCAGAGACGACCTACGCAACACCAGAAGTAAAGACGACCCCAGAAACCACTCACCACATGAGGGTCATGATGGTGTCTACAACGCAGCATATATTTCATCTCCGCACCAGGACGATGATCTTGACCTTTGTCCACCAGCTGTTGGCATCTCTAGTTTGGACTTTGACCCCATGTCTTTCCAGTGCAGCCCACCATCAGCGACGCCTGGGCTGCATCGTAACAAAGACGTAAATAAATGGAGGAAGAGCGCAGGCTGCTCCAGTGAATCAGAGCCCATCTCCTCTCCTAACAACAACATCAGTTGTTCTCAGTCTCCAGATATTAGCCCGCTTCTCAGTAAAGGTGGGAAGAAGATTACCTCCAAGCCGCTCTCTCCGAAACTCAGGAAGAAATCTTTTAAAACGCAAGCAGATGTTCAGAATTCATCCACCTCTCCTCCACCTCTTCCCACTTCTTCTCACCTTTTGGAGAAGTGTGATGCTCCACTGGCAGATGGAAAGGAGCGGAGAGCACCCTACCAACACTGCAGCCCACTCAGCACAGCAAGCCAGGCGTCAGCCCTGACCGACCTCAGTCAGTCTGCACAGAACCTGCCTGATCCAGGTCAGTGCCAGTCCTCTTTAGCATCATACATAATATTTACTGTATATAGTTAGCATCTATTTAAATAATAATGCACTCTCTAGTTTCTTATGAAAGCTTTTGTGTCTTTTCCCATCATGTCTTACCATAGCTTTGTTTGTCCTGTCATACTGTAGCGTTGTTTGTCTTATCCCTCCCCAGGAACAGATAGACTTATGAGTTCAGTGTCTGTTCTCCCTCCTCACCCTCCCTTGACGAGTGCTGCCCGCAAGTTGGCTTTGGCTCTGGCTGAATCTGCCCAGAAGGCTAGCAGTGGTTCCCAGAGAAGAAACAACGTCCCATCGCACCCTCTCCAAAGACAGGAAGCTCCTCACGCCCAGGACAAACCGCCCCGGCCCTCCGTTCTCGACCTTAAAGTGTATCCCCAGGAGTACTGCGGCACTCACGTCATGCCTGTTTCCCAGTGGCAAACGTCGGCGCACAGCCCTGTGGAGAGCCACTGCTGCGCTCATCCTGTTCATTTCCTTCCTGCACATGTAGGCCTGGAGCCGTTGCAGGTCACCGATGGACAGGAAAGCATTTGCAATTTCACACCTAACGTGAGCCCGCTCGGGTCAGGGAGCTTGGATGAAGGCAGTGCAGAGAGGAGGGACCACAGGGAGGAAAAGGGGCTCAGAGATGTCACGCAAGCAGAACCCACCCATCAGAGCGTTGGCGTTTCAACACCCACCCAACCTGTGTGCTCCGCTCAGAGCCCGTCAACTTCTCCTGTATACGTGAACACCGACTCTATCAATGTATTTAATTTCCGTGCTGTTCTGGCTGAGACCTCCATGCCTGCCTCAATCGAGGAGGTCCTGCCACATTCATTACAGCCCTCTTCAAGCCATCACTACAGCCCTGAGGAGGACAGACCTCTGGGCCTGGTTGAGGATGTCTACAGCAATCATCATCATCATCATCATCATCATCGTCATCGACCAATTCAAACAGGACGACTGCCCGCACCTCACTGCCCTCGGCCTGATGCTCTGCCTCATCATCTTGTGGGGCCAAAGGGCCTGTACAGGCAATCCTCTGAGAGCCGCTACAGTACCTTAGGGTTAAGACACCCTTTGTCACCTCAGTACAGACGTTACCATAGAGATGAGCACCTTATCAGTGGCTGCCACAAGCAACAAGGCCATTGGCAGAGGTCAGATGATAGAATAGTCGGGCACCCGGCCATCCGGAGGGCTCGCTCCTTCCATGCCCCTCAGATTAGTCACTACGAGCTGGCAGAGACAGAAGTCCTGCCCCCTGACACCATGTTTTATGTCGAGCAGACGTCGGGCCAGGAGGCACCCTATCAGAGGCTGATTCAGACCGGCATCCACTCTAATCGGCTGCAGTTTGAGAACGCACGTGCTGACTATCGTTACAGCCCCTATTCCGACATGAACCCAGTAGACAGCTCCCGCTATTACGTAGAGCCCTGCCGGCAAAGCGGTATCCGACACAGTCAGTCTTACACCATGCGTTCCACCAGAGAAAGTGGACAATCAGATTACTACAACTACTCTCCACAGCGTGTCCCTCCTGTGAACAGGGAGGTTTACATAGAAAGCAGGGACACTGTCGTTTATGAGGCTAGAGACGCGGGAGTCTTTGAAAGAGTGGTATATCAACCAGTCAAGCAGGAGAGTAAATCCAGACATAAAAATACGTGCGCTGTGTCGCCGTATGAGAGCCCTGTCTCGCCGACAGACAGAAGAAACAGAGACATCGTACACACAAGAAGCAAGTCAGACCCTGGAAACGGCTGCCTCCTCTCCGCCAATCGGACAGAAAGCCAAAATGTTGTGATTGCTACATCTCCGACCTCCCTGCGGTCTCAACAGGTAGACCCCGAGGTCACCAGGCAGCAGTATGGTCACCGGTCAAGTGCGGAGCCGGCACCATCCAGGCGAATTCAGATCAAAGAGAGCTCCTCGCAGCAGCCACCGCTTCGCAAAGTCCCCTCGCTTCCAGAAAGGGGCTGTCCTAACCTCAAGAACATCGAGCACAATGACAGAAGCCATACGCGAGGTCATGACCAGGATCGATTGATGATGACCAACGCTGTCAACAGCTACTCTGGTATTGTGAAGCCCAGCATCCTCAGGAGACCGGGGAGGTCGCAGAGCACCAGAGAAAATCGTCACTACTATCATCACCACGCAAAATCCCCTCTGGATCCAGAACATCTGGGATCCTTTTCCACTCAACCCAACAGAAGGACTCAGAGCACTAAAGTCAGACCTACACAGTATGACCACATGGAGGGGTATTACGCAGTGCCCAAACCTAAACCCACAAGATCCGGTAAAGCTGTGACCGGATATTTGCCTGGCCAGGGCTGCATGTCTCCCCGCGGGCACAGACTGCTGTCCAAGGCTCTGGGTCATGAGGCTTTTTATCATGCTGCACTGAGATCAGAGGCCGGGGTCTACGAGTGATTCTGAACACTGGTTCTATCTGATTCCACATCGGGGCCAAAGGAGAACAGCACTTTATCCTCTGCCAGACCAACAGACTGTTGTGTTGAAAGTGTGTTTGTTTTAACCTTCAGGAGCTGCTAAAAAGTGTGAAGTGAGGCTGCTGCTGGACGTCATACTGTTGTCATCGCTGGTAGTTCAATATTTTGCAATGGCTTTAGCAGAACAAGTGAGTTAAACCTAGAGTAACAGTAAGAGAGGCAAGTTTGAAAAACAAAAAAAGATGGCTTATATATTTTATTTAATGTCTAAACAACAAGAGATGACAAGCTAAAGTAACCGGTTTTATTAATATGATTTCAGTATAGGAATGTGTATAAAATAACATTCATTTTAAATGTATTATATTTGTATAAATAACACACAGCTAACATGTGGCCAATGTACTGTACATTTTGTTTTCTATTCTAGTCTGCTCAGACTCCAACAAGCACTTTTAAGGATAACTGTGTATGAAACACATTGTCTTAACGTGGTGTACATGAAGCCTCTTGATATACAGTATATATTTTTTTCTGTAAGCAACGGCTTGCTCTGAATCATCGTTAAATACTAAATTAGCACTTTTGGGGGTTGGTAAAATGGAAGGTAACCTCGTGGTTTCTAACTTATCACTTTTCTTTTATCACACATTGTGTAATGCAATCTTAAAATAACAATGAGTGCTATGATTTCTGTTAAGGTCAAAGCTACCATGGCAAAATATGCTAGACATTCAGTAAATGCAAATTAGCTCATTCAGTTAGGTGAAAAAGTGTATTTTGTACGGCATTGTGTTTTTGTCACAAAAATGAACATTTCTTTCCTCTTTTAGGGAACTTTTAACAACGTGGTGTTTTACATAAAATATGATGTTGTTTTATTCATTAAAGATGCTATTTCAAATCCAAACATGTAGATGAGGATATTCTGTTATGACATGTTAAATTTGTTATTTTAGTGAGAGTCTTAAAAAAAATAAAGATATATTATATCAGTGATTATGTTTTGTTGAACTCTTGTGTCGTGGGTGTATTTTAGAGGAGAGAACTGCAGACGTCAGAGCAGCTGCTCCAAACCTTTGTGCCTTATCACCTTTTAAAAGACAACTCTACTGATTTAGCTTTGCACTTCAATAACACTGTCAGGCTCACAGTGTCTTTTATCATTAAACTGATGGAGTATTTTTCTCCCAGATGGTTAGATGAGATTCTGAAAATACCTTTAACAATGGGAAGTGTTTTTAATCAACCCTCTGGCTTATAACACGGTTCATTTTCTTTTAGAGTGGCACAAACTGGGACTTGTGAACAAAAAGGTCCTTCTTTCTCAGATGATTTGATTTTTATGTTTTTGGAGGCCTTAAGAAGCAAAACTATGACTCCGACTTCCATGATTTAAAAAAAAAAAGGGAGGGGGGGGTGGGCAAACTTGAAAAGTCAGAAAGTTATCTTTTTTCTTCTTTCTCTTCCTGATGATCACCCTGCAACGTGACCCCCCAGGTTGGGAAATACTATGTTCAAGTACTTGCAGTCGGTGTCAGCTCACCACTAGGTGGCACTGTAGCACTGCAAAAATAATGGCATTGCATTCTGAGGAGATGACAGACTTTGATTTGCTTCTCGGACACCTCATATCTGTTCAGAAACATCACAGTGGATCTGGACTGTTATTGTTTGCATTGCTTTATAATCTTCAGTGGAGCTTATTAGAAGAACTGCGTGGATTCGACGTAGAAACATTTATTCAGTGAGACAGATCCCTCCACTTGACCATAATAGTGACCTCAGTTGTGGATGTACAAGGCTATTCCTCATATACCATAAGCTTGTTGCTATAGAAAGCCTCATTCAATCACAGTTTAAAGCGAGTTGAGTGGCTGGAGGATAATCAGAGAGAATCAGCCAAGGTTGTCCAAAGTGCCTTGGGAATTGTTGCTTTGTTAGAAATTATTAAAGTGTCGACCCGCCACCACAACCCACCCCCACCACCCCGATCAAAACAGCCTCCCATTCACAGCTGACTGAAAGGCTTGGTCTGTGGCAAAAACCATTAAGAGAGCCTGTGGACTCAAAGCAATGTCTCCTGGCAGCTCTGCATTGCTCCTGGAGCAGCGAGCCATTGTTTATTCATCGGCACATTGGCATTCAAAGTGCATCCTCACTGTTCTCTCTCATAACCAACAAGTTGCAATTTTTATGCATGTGAAGGTTGAAGGCAAATTATTTATGGGAGACTGGACCTGAGGAAAGAGAACGGCCTCTAGCAAAATGGTTTACGTTGAGAGCAATCCTTTTCTATAGGCTATTGAATTCGCTGGATCACAGCAAGATATGCATGTATTATTCAGCGTTTCAGAGAAAGAATTGTTGCCCTGCTAGACAGCCATCTGCTTTTTGGACATTGTGATGCATTTGAGACATGCTACCTTTCAGGATCAGGTTAAAGTCTTATTTTTCAGCAGGGGGCAAATGAAATGAGTGGAAAAAAGGCTCTCCAGTGTCCCTCCCTCTGGGTTTTCACCTCCCCTCACTGCATCGAAGGCTTTAAAGTAAGAAATATCTGAGCAGAAATTGCGTGCACTTGTCTTGATGTGTCTGAATTGGAAGAAATGTAGAGCAAGTCGAGGTTCAGCTGCAAAGGGAAGGAACTTTCACCTGTATGAGAAATTATTCAACAACATCTGGTGTCGCCCAGATGCAGAGATGGTGTGTGTGAGGCGTGTGGTGCCAAACACCAGCAGCTGCAAGGTGAAAGGACTGTCACCTCTCCAGGGGCAGGTGATCTGCTGGATAATAGTTGCCCTGCACACTTGAGGAGGTGACTCTTCACAATTGAACAAAATTGTGCATTATAGACTCTTTACATTCTGGTGGAACAATTTCAAACCCTTAATGGTTCTTGCTGTGACTGCAGCCTGCAGATCTATTAGTAATATGGCACATGGCAGGAGCTGTGTTTCTCTGGTTCACAGCACTTTAGTAGCTCCATAAAGAACCATTTTTGGCTGTTCATTACAGTTTAATGTTCCATTACAAAACATTATTGGAACTTTATGAATGTACACTTCCTCATTGTTTCTTTGATAGATCTTGACTCTGAAGTGCAGAGCATATTTAAATAGTAAAATGGTGCAGTAGAAGCCTTGACTTTTGAAAAAAAACACCTGAAAAAGATTAATCCTGCCAGGGTTTATTTTGGAATTCGTATCAGTCTAAATATGGGTTGATTTTTTTTCTCCCTCTTGTGAATATGTATTAAGAAGTATTGTGTCTACTGTGTATAGACAGCACTGAGTGATCGCCTGAAATTGTGCCTTAAAATTGATGTTTTAGTGAGCACACTAGTACCGCAGCGTATTACAAACTAAAGCATCCATTTCTGGTGCTTTTCGTTTGTTCGTATGACAGGAGAAAAGTGTGAACCGCATTCTGCCACCCTGGCTTGGTGCCATGTTGTCCTCAGTGTTGGCAGTTAAGAGGTGAAATTCACAAGAGCTGAAGAAGAAGACGCCGCGCTCTAGTTTTAGGCGCATTCCTGTTATCATTTCAACATCTCACAGTTTATGGTGTTAGGAGAACCTGCAGCTTTCTGTGCCGTAATCACCAGCGTACGTCAGATAGTGCATCCTCTCAATGCTTGTATGTAAGATGTAGTGTTGCGATTGATAGGAGAAAGAAAAATCATCTATGGCTCACTTAATTTCCTAGTCAACATGACAATGGTTTCTAATTTAATTACAGCAACCAAGACAACCTTGGTAGTACTTCAGATAACCAATTAGGCCTTGGCTGTGGGCAGAAATATATATTTTATTCAAGTGTATCCATGGTTTTTTGAAATACAAAATCAGCTGCTTTTTAGAGGGAGCAGTGGAGGAGAGCAGGGACGTAATGCTTGGTGATTGAATAAGTGATTAGACCTCAGGTTTACACAAAGGCTCCTCACTTGCAGTAATGGCTGCCTATTAGGGCTCAGTTTTATAATTTGACATTCACATGCATATCAAAGTCACTAAGCAACTAGACGACTGTGTGCTGGCCCATACAATGCAAGGCTCAGTTTGTGTTGCAAATAATGCTCTTGACCTTTAACTGATGAATAATAGCCTGAGAAACAGAATGTAATTATCCAAGGCATTACAGTTGGTTCAAAAGCTAACCACCAGTTGAATAAGCTTTAGCCATGTGAATCCATTTGGGGCATTTACTTGTAAATGATACATCTGTTATTTTGTGGCATGGCTCTACCATGCTGAATACAGTTCAATGATTTTGAATTTTGCAAAATTTGAAACCATAAGGCATTACTAATGAGGAAAGGGAAACAAAAGCCAAACAATTCAACAGGTTCCAGGTAACAGAGAGTGGGCTCTATCCACCGAACACAAAAAAGCACGCATCCGGATCACTGAGCATTTAGTGTTATCATCAGATAGGAGGCCAAAGTACACAAGCTCATGCTCACTTGCTGTGCACACCCAAATGATTCACTGTTGCTAATGTTGTGGCACTGCTGCAGGTGGGCATAAAAATGTGATCCTGAAGTCAAGGTAAGATACCACACTCAAGATAGTCAGTTAAACATTAGAAAAGAAACACATAACTGAGCAGGAAAGCAATTACATCCATGCAGTCATTTAACAGACCAGAACAGAGAGCTTCACTCGCTTCGGGCTCCACCTTCTGTATTTTCAAAAGTATTTAATTTATGCATTTCAGACCTCAAATTAGTTTCTACATTAAGAAACAAAGCATGTTCAGATATAATTGTTTCCCCCTGACATGCCCTTTCAAAAACTGGACTAAATCAAATATGCTTTAGGGTATAGATGGGAATGTTTTCTTAAAAAAACTTTTTTAAGGTGTCAGCAACCACTAAAGTCCTTTATAAGCCCATATGCACATGAAACAGGTCATAAAATGGCATTACCTCCCCTCGCTGTTGTTTATGTTTCATTCTTCCTTTGTAAATTGGATGATTAAAATAAACTTTGCGGTGCCCCTGTTTTCCAAACTAATAATTAATGCTTCAACAGAAGTTAAAAGATGGTTCGCTGAGCCTCAATAAACAAAAATGATATGGATCAGCTTCACAGAAAAATGCTGCAGATTTCCATAAAAGACTTTTCTTTTACACGGAGATCACAATAATCCTGCACCATATGTAGCAGGAAGTGACAAATTGTGAATAGAGGAAAAGGACTTAATGATGTGTGTTTAAAGGTAATTATCAACATAATTGGAGAACGTTGTTCACCCTCACGTTTGCTCAGTCATGGCCTAAAATAAAATTCTCAGAATTACACAATTTTCTTGGTACTACTGCTATTCCTCAAAATACTAATTAAGTGTTGTAGAAAAGTGTGTTCAATCTTGTTTCCATTAACTCGTCTCTTTTGTTCTTTTCTGTACACATTTTTCTTGTTTCACTGGCTCAGTTTTCTTTTGTTCACATCACAATGACATGGTAAGAGTGCGCTAACGCTGGGTACTTACTACTTCGCAGGCTCTGGCTTTTATGTCTCAAATGAATACCCAGTGATAGCACAAGAATTATGCTTTAGATGATGTCTCGTTGTGGTGTCTGCCGCTCTGCGTGTGTACAATCTGAACTGCTGTGTGAACGTAAACTCACTGTAGATGTGTAGAGATGACCACACTGGCAAACTGGATAAACAGCTACGATCAGCATTGTTTTACCAAGCAAAACCTGAATCTTTTGCACAGCTGAGCAAATGAAATAAATACCAAACATTTCTCTATATTTGTCTCTACCTCCTTCTCCAATCTGTCCTTATCTGTGCTGTCCTATAAAGCCAAAACATCTTACCTTATCATAATACCAGATACTGTTGCCGTTACACCAATGTGCCATTTAAAAAAATTAAAAAAAACAGCATTGAAAATGTACAAAAACTAGAAAACCTGGGTAAAAACCAAACTGTGGTGACTGCACTGCAGCTAGTTAGGGCTTAGACTTAGCTAAATGCTAAATAAGTTTAGCATACACAGTTTTCCTGTTTCATGAAATAGAAACATTTATTTTGATGCTCCAATGAGTTAGTAATCAGGTTTGTTATTCCACATGAACAAAACTAAATCTTAAATCATAATGAAGACAACAACAAAATAATAACAAAACTAGTCCTGCTAAAAGCTAACTAGCTAAGAGCTAATAGCCTAGCTTAGCAGTGTAGCCTCTCGTGTTAAACTGCCTCTAAATCACACATTTTAATGTATTTAATTCAAGATTAATTAGAACAAATGTACAAGAGTTGAAAAAGAAACGTGAACATATTCTGTAGATATCTGTCATACATTATGGCTAAAGATCTCAATCAACGTACACTTCTGTTTCTGTTCTGTCTTTGTGCAAAAAGGGCACAGACATCCCTTTTTCAAAAACAAAGTGACAGCAATGGTTACGGAGCATGAAACAGATAATTTTTTTTAACTTATCCACATCTTCCCAAATGGAATTGAAATTAAGTTGAAGCTCATTCAAGCTGATGAACTTTATCCCATGATGCCATTCCTTCCCCGTGTTTGAATTCAACGCCAATTTAATTAAAACATGTAACTTTTAATTACCTAACTGATTAATTTAATAAGTGAAAATAGACTCAAGAGTGATAAATTATTGAGGTGGCAATGTTCCTGCAGCAACTCACCAGCTTAATAAGGCTCCCTGTGACTGACTTCAAGGCTGTGTACAGACACTTCTTAAGACTATAACAGGCTGTCCCACAAAAATAGAGCACTTTCATATGCAGACAACAGAAGCACACTCACAAAACACGAGTGAGAAAACATCCATTGAGGCGTTGCAGTGTATTAGAAGGAAGCTGGGCGACTAAATAAACTTGTAATGCAACAATAGCATTTTTACGGCTATCTCAAAGCGATAATCACCAAAAGCTATCTAAGTGTTTCAAATTAAAAACTGACTTTAAATGAAAATTAATTATGCATCAACAATACTAAATATGATAGAAAGATTACATGCAGACGTAGGAGGATGTAGGAAGATAAGAGGAGGAGATTGGGAAATGTTTGCCTTGCTTATTGTATCTGTGTGGTGGCTATGAAGCGGAACATCAATGTAAATTTGGGAAAAGAAAACTCTGTAATTTTGCAGGAAGGAGTCACCTTGAGATTTGGTGGAGGGAACTTCAGAGGATGCTGCTTGAAGCTTAGGCTCAGCAGATAATTACAGATTTCCTGTCTGAAACACTTAACCTTTTTTTTGGGCAGAGACGGGTAAGATGAACCTAATTTTCTTTTTTTTCATAGCTTTCTCTAATTAATCACACCGTAAACTTCCACATCAACATCCAGCACATTTCCTCCCTCTGGTAAACATCAATCTCTGATTAAGTATCAGAGTATTAAACATCAAGCAGCAACATCGCTGACATTAGAGCCCATAGTGCTGTTCACAGCATCTTTCAGGTTTGGAGTTAATCACCTCACAAACACGCGTCTCTTCTCCCTGACACTTTCAGACAGGATTAACAGGCTGGTTGTGTGTGCTTTAATTAATGCAGATTTCTCTGGGTCATACTGTAGCAATCTGAGATAATTGTGTTGTGGTTATCACAGGCTTCAGGTGCTTGTCCTTCATCATTGTTTGAAACAACTAGCTCATGTTTTTCATGGAAAATGACTTGGCAGTTCCCCCCAACATTAATAGTTGTGTATAGAAGACACTTTGAAGATCCAAAAGAAGTTCGATGATGTTTTCTGCACACCTCTACAGCTTGGCAAGGCTCGATGTTGGCGGATGGGGATTAGTTTTCAGGCTTTTTTGTTCCTGCGTGTGAACTTCCTTTACAGTAGTTTACAATTGCTTTGGCTCAGATTTCACAATGCGTAAAACACAGAGCCAAACTGTCTTGCTAAATTCTCACTTTTAAACACAAAATGCTGTCCTTGCATACAAAATTACAAATTACAAAACACTAAATCACATGCTCAGTTCTCATAATACAGTCAAAAAGTGCCCTCCAGGGTGTCCTTCCAGTGGAGAAAACGCAGTGCAGTGTCATATAGGGTGCCCTACATGCTAGAAAATGGTTTGGAACTGTTTCAACTGTCTGTGCTGTGTGTGTTTGCAAGCATTTCTCACCCAGTTGAGCATCATTGCAACATACTGTAATTGCTGTCTTGTATGGCAGTGGTGGAAAGAAAAAAAGGAAAAATAAATTCTAGTTTCTTTTCTTTTCATTTCTGTCCAAATGTTGCAATACAGGGACTGTTACTTCAGAGTAAAACTATGGTTTACTGTAGCGTTATACAGTCTACAGCAATACAGTCTGACTGTTGCTTACTATATTACAGTTGACTAGATATTTAAGGTGGCTTGAATATAAACACATGCAGTGAAATACAATCATAATCACTGTTTGCTTTGTATAGCTATAGTATTTACTGCAGTGTGAAATCATACTATACAATAGGGTGCAGAATATTACATATACTGTGTATAATACCTAACACTACATGTTGGAATTGTGAATGTGCGAAAAATACTAATAGTTGCGAGTCTAAGCAGGATTAATGGTTGAAATTATTATCTAGAAATAATATATAATGGGAGAATTAGTTTTTATGTAATGGATAAACAGAAATAATTACCTACAAGTAATAGAGATAATGGTTGATTCATCCAGCTTGTGGTAGAAGTACAAACACAAACTGACCTAAGCATTGACAGGTCAATAAATATCGCGCCATCCCAGTTTCAGCAAAAACTCAGCATAATGACACTGCATGAAGTTGGGATTAACACAGCCTACATAACCTGACAACTGAATGCATATTAACAGTAATATCTCCCCTTGATACACCAAAAATAATTTTTTTTACTGAACACTGATACCGTGCTTGGCAGAGAAAGCTTCCTCTTAAGTGTGTATTTCATAACATCCGGGGAATCCATTACATTGAAAGAGCTTAATGTCACAGACATCCACAAGTGGACATCATATTCAACACATGAAGTAAGTGGATGATATTCAACACTTGAGGATGATTAATACATTTTTTCCTGATATGCATCCATTATGTACCTTACAGTAACTACAGTTCTTATACTAATGATGAAAACCTGAAAGTAGATCCGTATTCCTTACTGAGACAATCAACCCCGGATGACACCAGCAGTGTGCAAACTCCATTTTTCATTTGTTCTCATTTGAAACCTTATAAAAATTGAGAGAATGTTCTTTCTGCTTAAACAAATCAACTATTTGAAGAAAAAAAAATTAAATAAAAACTGAATTATATTGTATGATCAACTTTCACATGAATCCCAAACAACTGATATGCTGACAAGCCTGAGAAATCATGAGTGATATCGGAGATGTTAGGTTGTTCCTTTAATATGAGAACAATTTCTGGCTTCGCTTTGGACGTTAAACAGCATAACAATACAAAATCATACTGTATATCACCACAAAAGGTGAGGGTTAGACCAAAACTCCACTGTAGAATCATTATCGAGCACCAAGAAGCATTACCACCTCACCCGGAGGTCTTAAGAGCTGAAGAGCTGATCCAGAACTTAGGCTACTTTCCCCTTGTGTGAGGCTTCGTTCCTGAATTAGGAACAGCTCAGCACAGAAGCGCTCCCACAAGGTAATATTTGTAGTTCTGTGGACACATCTGCAGTAGTATAAAATCACTGTTATGGTCGGATTATAGTGTGTATGTAACGGTTTAGAAAATAAAAGTAAGTGATGTACACAGCAGCAAAAAATTCTACACTATTTTCCAGTAATGGTAAAACAGTCACCTTGTACTGTGTCAGAGTTGGATAAAAACACATATCTCCCTTCACTACCAAATAAATTTGGCATTTCAAGTGGATCTGAGTAAATCTGTGTAAATTGTCACTGGCACTGATGACATCATAGATGACCTCTTTGTGCCGCAGGGCGAAGGTGGTCTGCACTAACCTTGCAATCAGGGACATTTTTTTGTCACACATCTTAACTTCATCTACAAATTTGGGAGTCTCAGTCGCTCAAATCTTGCACCACCTTCACACCTTAGGGAGGAATTATTCAGCATCAACACACCAAAGTGAGAACTCAGCCAGTCACTTCTGTTTCAGCTTTACAAGCAACAAGATTTAAAGGTCAGCTGGGTTGCAGTGTTTTCACTAATCTGGGACGCATTTAACATAATTGGTCGCAGTTTATTTAAATAATGTGATAATACAAAATGATTAATTGTAAAATGAGTAATTATAAAATGGCATACTACCACTACTGCTAATAATAATAGCAATGATAATTGTAATAATGAATAATGATTATCATGTATTAATCATTGGTTTTACACAACATTACACTGGAAACACATGCCTAATGTCACCATTGTCTCACCAAAGTCTAAATTATCATTATGTTATATGTTATCCCTCAACTACAGATCTCAATAAATACAGTGTGACTGACTGCTTGTTGACTTCAGGGTTTATGAATTATATTGTTACAGTGCATCAAGCTCAGACCAAAGACAGACCATCATGTTTAATACATGCGAAGCACACAGTCACTAGTGCAGTCTGACTGTTGTGCACAGATAAAGACCTGATGAATAGTGCTGGGCTGCCATGAGCAACAGTGAGCAAAGCAGATGCTGCACTCGCTCTCCTGCACGTCCACAGAACATCTGGGGGAAAGGACTTCACTCTGCTTCATTGCATCTCTACACCGAACCACTTCACGTGTGTGTGTGTGGCTCCTTTTTTCTTTGTTTCCCCCGCAAAAACCAAAACCAATCTGTTACACTGCATTGGTTACATATGTGTGTATGGCGCATGTGTTTTTTTTTTTTGTTTAATTCAGTCGAGGGGAAGGCTGGTGAAGGCCGGCCAGCAGACAGTAAGAGCTTTCTCTCTTGGGCCATCCAGGTTGGATGCTGTGATGCTGACTGGCTCCTCACTAGTGTCTTCTTTGTTCTGTAGCTCTTCCAAAGCTGGATATTTATTTTGTTTTTTTCCCTCCACGGGTTTTGTTGTGGAGTGTCTGTCCAAGGCCAAATTGAGTGTGACGACAAGGCTGATGGGTCCTGTGATGTCTACTACCTGTGACTTCCTGTATGTACCAAATACATTTATTTCTTCTATATGAACTGGAAAAAGTGCACTCTCAACATAAGTGCAGAGTTCACTTCTGATTGTTGGTATGGAACTGGAAGACGCCTCTACAGAAGCTATCAGACAATATAACAGAGGTTCCCAAGCTTTTTAATCTGATTTAGCCCCACACATGTTCATTTGAATTGATTATAAACAGATCGCTGTTTCACACTATTAATTATATAAATTAGATTTTTGTTACATGAATTTCCTTCTATAAATGAACTGTCAACATTTAGATTGGTTTAGTCCAGCCTGCATTCATGCAGCTACATGGAGGCAGAAGCTGGACTTGGATTTGCCCATTAGCTATTTAAACCACTCATCCATTATTTTTGCTATTTCAACCATTTGCCTCACTTGGTAACTACTTTTCACACACTATTACTCACAACATAGTTCAGGTATCACAGCAGACTCAATATGTGGATATAGATATTTTGTCATTAGATCATGATTTCTATTTTGTCAAATTACTTGAGCTACCGTATACTTTTTCAATGTACCCCCCGGCGACTGCAGAAATACCCCCTGGGGTTCAAGTATGCCTGCTTGGGAATCAATAGAACAACAAAATTAAAATTTGCATATGACCATAATGCCTGTTGTTGTATGAACATCTCCACACATAAGAAGTGATGTGTAGTTATTTGTAACTGTGCACATAGTAAAATGACATCAATCCATTGTGCATAGTGAAGGGATTCAGATTTTGAATTGATTTATAAAAAGAACAAAAAAATTAGCGATCACAACTTGTATCAGGGGAGAAAACATCAGGTTGCATCCCTATTAGCATGTGTAATAATGACAGTTTCTCATGTAGAACAGAAATACAGACCTTACATACCGAGCTGAGATGCTATGAGTAAGGTATCACTCATCTCTATTACAGGATGAGGGGTTATGGTTTGCTCACGTCTTTGTCATTTTTTAAAATCTACTTTCTCTGATTGTATTTGTTCAGGGTGTTAAAGTGCACATAAATATTTGGTACCATGATGGGTAACAGTTACGTGGTAACATTAACTCCCCACTGTCATTTTTAACAATTCCACTTTCACTGTAAAGGCCGACTGTTTTTAAATCAAAACACATTCATTTCAAGGCACATGGACCAAGGCCTATTAATGCAATGCTGCTGTGACAGTGCTGTTTAAGTGACACAATTAATGATAGGCTACATAAGGCAACATTAAGCACAGAGCATTACTGTCTGGCTGAGACTTGAGGCATGGCGGGCTGAATGAATGAAGTGGAAACACAGGTATACGTTACTGATGCTGTTAGTGTTCACGTGTGTCTACCTGCAGGAGATGTGCTGTCCTTCACAGGTAATATCTTCCAGATGTAATGAGGTCGCATTCAAAACACCAGTGTTCTTTATTTTTTCTCTCATGCAGCTCCTCAAGATTTGTTGTAAATCGTGATGCGCCTCAGAATCAAAGTGCTGTGGAGTGTACAAGAAAACGCCACAGTAACATTTCTTTTTTGTGGCAGCAAACACAGCAAACAGCCTTTCAGTAATTATTACAGCACAACCTGAGCTTTTTTTTTTTTTTTTTACACACTTTATGGCTGACTAAAGCATCACAGCAGGTCGAAGAGACACACATCTACAAGGTAACACACAGGTGCAGTCAGGCTGTGGGTGCGCTGACCAGAGGTGGAAAGTTTATTCAGGTCCGCAAAAGTACTGATACCCCACTTTGATAATACCCATTTACAGTAAAAGTCCTGCATTCTAAATCTTACTATGGTAAATGCATGTGAATACTATATCAAAATGTACTTACAGTAGTTATAGTGCAGTAAAATGTTCCTTGTCAGTGTTTTCCTATTGTATATTGACAATCTGGATTAATATTACTGCTGCACTATGTTGCATTTTACTACTGCAGATGTTTAAGGTTCAAGCTCATTTTAATTACTTAATGTTATGTTGGTTTTATCTACAGCAATGCATCATGGTCTATAAGATCATTATGTGTTTATAGGATCGCTGTCCTGAGAGAGCCCCGTGTCTCTAAACAGACTGTTTTCAGCTTTGAGATGATCCATTTTCCAGCTTTATTTATCTTTAATACTTTATTTGTCTCCAGGAGGAGGAGAATTTTCTCAGTCCATAAAGAAATGCTTCATCCTTCAGTTTATCACAAACATTCACCCAGATATACATGGTTTTCATTGGACAGGAAGCTGTCAGACAAATGTACATAGTTAAGCAATTTCCATTGTTTTGCTGGAAAACAAATGAAATACAGAAAACAAATGTTGTCTGTGAACATTTTACGGCTGCATTCCCAATCAACATTGTTCTGACTTTCCAGCTACGTAATTTAACAACATTTCCTCATTATCCATGCATCCATTGTCTATACGGCTTATCCTTGAGGGTCGTGGGGGGGCTGGAGACACATTTCCTCATTATGTTAATGAGAAATGTAATCTTTCCTCTTTACATGCCTGCTTAACCGAGGGCCATGTTTTTCTTGGAGCGTGTCAGGTCCTCTGCTTTACCATGGCTGTATGAAGAGATCTGGATACAGTGTTGGAGGTGGGGCTGCGTTTATTCCTATGAGAGTTGCTCAGTGGTGGATGAAACCAAAAAAGTTTGACTTTTTGGGTGTAGAAGTACTTGGATCTTCCACGTCATTGGGCCCACAGAGCTCGGTCCTGCCAAGCCAGCTAACCCTCTGCTAATTTGAATGGGGATGAAATGATTTTATCGTGCTGCTCTCCTAGCCTTTCAAATGTTATCGAACCGAATGGATCAAATTCTGATGGTGAAACTAGTCATTTCATGGGGGTTGTGACTCTGGAATAAAATTTATCCGCTGACTTACAGGTGTTACTTTCACAATGTAAGTCAATACAAAAAATCTATTGCTGCCCCAATTGCATCACGTGATGGACGCCATTGTTGTAATTACCCGGTTTGGACTCTATGTAAAATTGGCTTCAAAGCCTGGCACGCTTCCTGGGCTGTACAGATCCTCATCCTCCCCATGACATCTGTATAACCAAGGTCATTGTCCGCACCTCCAATTTACAGATGTTCCTGAAATGCATCATAATCAAGCTAGGTTACACCTTGCTCCCCCACAGGTGTGTGATGAAAAACGCACTAGTTCTGAAAGAGAAAGAGCAAAGTAAGAAACTTGTAACATAAGATTCAAAGACATGAAACTGAGCACAACTGGGAGTATTTCCTGCTGACACACAAGAGGACTCTTTACGGAAGTTATCGTCAGGACGACCTCCGTCAGTTATTAACCCGGTGAGTTAAGCTAGCTACTTTAAGCTAGCCGGTTAGCACTAACATTTTCATGCACCGGAGTTTAATTGTGTTATTTCGCTTGTATTATTTTACACTGAGAGATACGGTGAAGCAAAACCAGCAAGGATACGATATTTAGTGCAATGTAAAGAGAATATATTTTGGCAAACTGTTTAGCTGCCTAAGCTTTAAGCTAAAGGCATCACGGTTGGCTCGTAAACAAGCCCCCAGAAGATCCGGGAACTTTTATACCCAGGAAGTCAAACTTCATGTGCCACTGAGCAACTTTCTTTACACTTTGCTTTCTTTATACATCCATGCTAGTGAAGCACATGTAGCAATGTGTATGTACTTGAACTGTGTATGTGTGTGTGTGTGTGTGTGTGTGTGTGTGCTGTGAAAAAAGTGAAAAAGGCCAGGTACTTAAAATAAAAAAAAAGAGACAATTTATGTTTGAAATGATATCACAGTTGTAGTTTTTTAATGGGTTGTTAATGTCAAATTGAATATGTATTTTTGTTAAGGAGGAGGATTCTTTCTGTGAACAACTTGGAGCTGCTTTGCCTCCTGTTAAGGTCATCACTGCTGTTCATGGATGCCTCCACCTCGTCCAGACACTGACATTTGGATGTCCCAAGAAGGAGGTAGGAACGAAATCGGAGGAAATTTAAGATGGATTATTTTTTTCTTGTTCTTGCACTTGTTTGACCCTTGAACCAAATATACAACCAGAGTGTACATGGATTTTTTGCATTAAGTTTGATAAGTTAAGTTGCACATCCTTGTACTTTTATTTGTTTTTCACTTTGGTTGTCAGGTATATTTGAGCTGGAATTTTTGAGTTGTAAAGCAAACTTTGCTTCAAAGGAAAACCTAGAGCCAAAAAAGGGGTACTAGAGGTAAAAGTGTTAGACATGAGCCTGAACAAATGTTTATAGATATATATTTTTTCGTCTTCTTTCCAAAACAGTGGTTGTGTGTGTTTTTGTGTGCTGGAGGTCATACTGGAATTGTTACTGCTAAAGTCTTTACTGAATCTTTTGAATTTCATAGCCAAACTGAGCTGTACAATATTTGGACTAAGATATTTTGGTGAACTCCAGATGTTGATACTTCAGATACTAAAGCTAGAATCAGCAGTGTAGTCTCCCCATTTAGACAAGGAGTTACAGGTGAAGAGTTAAGGTTACTTCAGTATTGCCTGAGTCCGTTCAGGTCTTTTATCTGACAATATGCATGTTGAACTGTATAATAATTGGACGTGGTATCTAGTCATCTCTGGGAAGCCTAACTCCATGTACCGAGTCAACCAGGACTCTGAGCTAATTTTTGTCATCTGGTGCAATCTGGTTCATTATCTTCTGCACTTCTTTCTTTACATCTTCGCTCTCTCTTAGCGGGAGGTTGATGAGATGTAGATTCCACCTACTGTCGTAACGTTCACCTTCTTCAGTTTTCCGTTTTAATTCATCCATGTGCTCATGCAGAGTTTTCACGTTGTCCTCAGTCTCTTTTACATGAAACCTTGAAACAAGCCTTTCAATTTCTTTTCTTTTTTACTTCATCAAAGTCTGCTGTGTTTGTACAGAGAAGTGTTCCTTCAGCTTGTTGAGGGATTTGAGAATGTTGGTGTTGGAGACCGCTTTGCTCTTGTTTTGTTGACTCGTATGCTCTTCGGGTCTGGACTCTTACTCGAGGTCGAGTAAGCACAAACCAAAGAAGGTTTCCTCTGGTTTCATGTTTATCACCAGTTGTTCTCTGCGTCTCTCTCTGTCATTAGGGCCCACAAGCAAAATGGTAGTATTTGCTTGGTAAGCTAACTATGGTTTTAGCTGCCGCATGTGCAAGTTTTAGGATATTTACTGCATGTGTCAAAGTTTCATTGTATTTTTCAGCCATCAAAGTTCCTATCTTGGCAGTTAATCCTCACTTGTTGGTGTGTCTGTCAAGATCTAGTAGTTCAACAAGTTGTTAAACCGCTGGCCATTAGGTACTCAACTTATATTGAGAGCAGAGCTTAACGCATGTCATCCACCAGTCACCAGTTTGGACAGTTTTGACAGTAACCCCTCAATCTGTCTGAGGGGTTACTGTCAAATTATTTGAGTACAATGTCAAAAATAGACTTCAAGTGGTTGAGCAGCTGTGTATTAAAATTAAAAATCAGTACTGACACAACCCGTTTCCCTTTAACGAGCTTTTACTGTTTGCTTTTACAGTGTGTTGTGTAAATTGAGTCAAGGTTTTTGTGAAATATTAAAATTATGCTATAAACCATTCCTCTGTAGCTGTCATCATACATTTTTAATTTGTTAATTTTTACATTCAGTATCTTATATTTAAAATGATCTAAATCTTTGGAAGAAATAAATAGCGGTACAAAGAGCCCTCAAGCTGTTCTCTTTAAGAATAAAAATGTAGTTTAAACAGCAACATACTAGAGGGATTACTCCTCTTGTTAACAACTGAATTAGCCAATAAATAAGTGAATAAGAATTATGCAAGTGCTTTTGTATTTGTGCTAAATAGGAGCAACATAGAGGGAGATAAGTGTGCAGACAGAGCCTGTTGCGTTTGCCTTTGTTCACCCACTATTTATTCCCACATCATTTAATTATACCTCAGCCAAGCCAAGTGCTACATGCCATCAATCTCAATCAATCAATTAGCCAACTAAACAAGCCATGCTCAGACATTCGTTCACTCTCAATTTCCCCATTGTGCTAATTACACTTAAACGTGTCATTCCAAATTAAAATTGAACATTTAAATGGAATTAGTAGCATCTAACTGAAACATCACCCTTCTACACCCATGCATTCATGATGCACTGACAGCTGGTGCAGCCGAGCAGGAAACTCGTGTACCTGCTTTTACTTCGGATGATTTAATTTTAAGAGTTTAGCCTGAAAAAAATAATAAATGTAGGAAAAAAAAACCATAATTTGTCATATTCTAAAAAAATCAATAGGCAGGTATTTAATGTTCCTCAAGGGAAGCATTATATTTCAATGATTGCATGAGTAAGGGTGAAAAGCGGCTGGTTTCTAAGGTTAAACTATTCCCATTAAAGTTTGAATAATGTTATTGACCTTTACCTGGGATGGATCACTTAAAGTAATGGGAAATGGTGGCACAGGAAGAATTATGATGACAGAATTGCTTATGGTTATGAAGTAGGTCTTGTTCCTCGAAATGCCTATCAATTTGTCAAATCACTAACATCCATGTGTTCAGCCGGAAACCTTAACAGGAGCCCCCGAGCCTGTCAGTGTCAGTCATCGTGTCATTTAAAACATTTCTGTACCACAGTGCATGTGTCAATCACTGATGGGAGCTCAGATTGCTGCTGCTGCTGCTGCTGCTGCTGCTCACCCACATCGAATCTACATCAGTACAGTATTTTTCCCTCAACTCAAGACGTGTCCTCTTTGGGAGTTTGACAAGTATGAGCAGCTCAGGATGAAGTGAACAGGTTCAATCCCGCTAATCTATTCAGCATGTTAAACAGGCGGAGTGAATATGACAAATGCATGTTAATAAATTCTTCTGTCTGCGTCTCCGAGCAGGACAGGACTACAAAGTGAAACAGGGTTTTTGATGAAGTCACAACAGTGCAACACTTTAAACATTGATATCTTTTTATTAAGACAAGTACTCTTCTGATTTTTTTTTTCTTTTGTAAAAATGTTGGTGTGAACGAATACAAAATATGCATGGTCATATGAGAAACATCCTCTTCACTACACAAAAAAAAAAGAAAAAAAAAGTCACCTGGGTACAGAGAGAAATTTAAGATTCAACAACAAAAACAACCATTTGGGGGGGTAATAAAACAACCAAACCCCCCTCTCCCTCCCTCCCCAGGCTTTAAACATGAGTTTCATCCAAATATCCAGGACATGTTACAGATCATTCATAAAACTTCATGTCACAATAAATACACCATCTTTTCATCTAGGAAAATGTATGCATGAATCGACTGAATGCAAACAGATGCTTGATTGACTGACTGTCTGTGGTCACATCCTATACTTACTAAATAACCGATACTGTATAAGCAAAGTGTTACAGTGGAAGAAGAAGAAGGAGAAGTTTCATGAACATCATCGTGATTTTGTTGACACTGACTGTACATAATTTTCGTCTGCTTAACAAATCTAGTTTTCTTTCTTTGTGAACTAGTTCTATGCAAAATAATATTTAACGTTTACTGTAACAGTGCACCATATTAAGAACACATAAACATGTACAAATGAGAAAAACATGTACATCTTGTGATTTCTTCACTTCTTGAATAGCTGTGGTACTACAGTATATACTTGGGGCCTTAAATTTGCATTCTACCTGAGATGCAAAAAAACACCACTATTAACACTCATGAACCTGAGAGAGTGAAAACAAACGTACTAAATATCAAGTATTTAAATCAAATGAAAATCTGGATTAGAATGACGCTCTCGACAATCTTCTTATGTCCCTCAATTAAAAGCAGCAGTCACTTTATAACCATGTAAGACAAATATCAAACCTCAAAATAGAAATTGTCATGCACATAACTGTTTCCATGACATCAAAACTCTATCACCCAAAAGAAATGCACTGTTATTTTATCTTACTATAGCTTTTAGTACTGTATTCCTCTCTGATACTAGTGAGCCTTGTCCTTGAAGATAACCAAATAAATAACAGATGAAGTGAAGCAGAGAAAATAATTATGACCAAATTGAAATTGTTTTGTGATCTCTAATTAAGACAATATATACTACATCCTGGCATACGACATTCTAGTCAGTGGAAGCTGCCACACCCTGATAAACAAAGATATACATTTTTATTTTTCAACATCGGACTCATTCAAGCTTTTTTTATGCTCCAGTTCATAATCGTGATACAAGTCTATGGTGTGTGAATACAGACAACGTGGATGAGTATTGGCCCTGTAAGTTAGAAAGGACAGAAATATACAAGATATACTGTAAGAGTGTACATGAAGATACTGTACGATACTAACCATATGCCTCAAAATCAAAGAAGGCACTAAATTAAGTCCTTCAGTCTTTTCCTTTTTAATGATAAGTATCAAGAGGTGGGTTTAAGGCAGTGGTTATCCTTTTTCGTAATACATTTACAGATTTTCTTTGTCTTATTCAGGCAATACAATGAAATCACCCGCTAATTACCTCACAGGTTTTACTCTTCTAGCTGTGACAGAGTGAGAGGAATGTAGCATGCATGGTGTGCACGCTCTGTCTCTGTCTGCGAGCGTAGGGCAAAAAAATAAATTTGTAACAGTAGATGGCTCCTCTGTGAAGGTTTGAGGCTCCAGGATGACAGTAAGAAAATGATCTTCCCCAAACCAAGTCTAAAGCTCTACGCAAATCTTTGATAACTTGTGAGGCGAGAGCCCTTGCAAGTTATCAAAGACCATCCAAAGGTAAAATGTCTTTACAGACAGCAAGGAAATATAACTGGTTCATGTTTTGCAGTGATTGAATGTTTTTACTCATGTATGAGCAAGGGAAAAAAAAAAGTACATGTAGCAAGGATTTCTAGGCCAGGAAATATGCATTGGAAATTCATTTTTCATTTGCTACTGTATGAATATTCACACAGACATACCTTGATACTTTGCACATCACTGAAAGGAAGCTTTGAAAAGTTTAACATCATTTCTTCCCTTTAACATAGGAACTTAGAGTTAAATAAAAAGGTAAAACCTTTGAAAATAAAGTGAGCCAATGTCCTTGTAACATTTTCTGTTAAATTACCAATGTAGTGTATTATCAGGTGAAAATTCACTCATTTAGCAAAGGCCTCGCTGTACAGTGGGACATTCAGCCTTTGCTGTATACAAGTAATATTCACTTTATATATGGACACTCGCATAATTATTACATTTGGTCAAGGGTCGGCCGTGTGGGTGGTATGAAAATGTGAAGAATTTCATGTTTTAAATCAAAAGCACAGCAGGCTGTGCCAATATCTAACACATAATACATTTTAATTTGATTTCGTGATTAATGCAGCAGGACCATTGACTCTTTTCGGTACTACAGGGTTTATATATAAACCTTATATTTATATAGGACCAAAATAATGTCTGCCAAATGACAGGAAGTATTTTAGCTCTGTCATTATTAGGACGTTTTCTGCCGTACTTTTGGTCCGCCCATGCCATGGATGATAAAAAAAGAATTCTAACAAAAATAGTTACTAAAGTCAAATAGATACAGGTGATATTTTTGATGGAGTAGTTCAACATTTTGAGAAATGCACTTATTTGTGTTCTTGCTGAAGACTGACACCACTCTCAGGTAGGCAGGTTAAACATGAAGCCATAGCCAGTAGTTAGCTTAGCTTAGCACAAAGATGGGAAAGAAGGGGCAACAGCTAGAGAGAGTGATGAGTGGTACTGATCTTATCTAATTCTGGTCAAAGAAGCAAGTAAGTGTATTTCCTAAAATATCCAACTTTTCCTTTTTTTAAGATTTTTTTTTTTCAAAACCAAATGCTCAGCTAAAAACAAAAAAAAAGAAAGACAGCAGATGACAGTAAATGTAATCTACTATCACTGATTTACTATTGCCCTCTCAATCAGCAGAAAAAACTAATACAAAGTTTTGAAGAAAGAATAAGAGTTTCTGATTTTTTTTTTTCTATAGTAACTTTGATCTATATCATTTCACATTACACCTGCCAGGATGTCTTAGACTGGACTTGACAATACCCTAATCAAATACTAAACTGACCTCACATCTACTAATCATCAGATGTTTTCTTGAAACTAACAAAGGACCAATTGTACTTTTGTGGTTTGGTGTGAAATTATATTTAACGGCATGCCTACTTCACTTTCAGGAACAAATACATTCTATGATGAGCGTGATCACTCTCAACTGTTACATCAGTAATCAACACAGTGAACCTGACCTTGAAGGGGTTGAGTGACGTCTGCGCTGAAATATGTCAAAACCAATCAGGCCTGCTTGTGTGGGGGGAATGTGATGAATTTGCAGGGACTGTTAGACTTTGACCCAGCAGGGAGAAATGTGTTGTTGCTGTGTTCCAGTTACTGAACTTTGGAGATTACTCCAAAAAAGAAAAAACAGAAAAAAGTGTGAGCTGGCTCCTCAGATCTGGGTTCATGAGCTAAAAGCTAGCTGCAGCACACAAAGACAAACACCAGGCCCAAATAATCTCCTCAGAAAGCCAAAAGCAACAACGGATCAGGTGGAGTACATGGACAGAAAAATCCAATCCAACAAGCATGTAGAGTGGGGAAAAACAACAAAATCAACAAAAGAAAGAGAACAAGGCACAAAATTGTCTGTAAAATAATTGAACTGTACAGAATAGGCCCCAGCATCCAGGAAGGGTTGGACAGGAGACTCAGCAACGCCTCGTCTTACCACTTGGCCACGCCAGTCCCACTTTCCACTTTTTCCTTCATTTCTTCCTCTTTAAATCTCGCCCTCCCTGCCCTCAAGCCTCCTCGTAAGCAATCAGAGTTAGACATAATGCTCCTACAGCACCACCACCATCACCTTCAGCATCCCCACCGTCTCTCCTGGCCTGTCCTGTTTAGATATAGTACTCCTTCTTCTCGTCTGTGTTGTTGTGTCCCCCCTCCGCATTGATGATGGCCGTGTCTGCATCGGCTGCGTCGTCCGCCCCTTTAGCTTCATGTGTGAAGTAAGTTCCTGCGAAAGAGCGCAGACAAATTAGCCGCACACCACCTCTCCCATCTCCTCATCCTCTTGTGCTCTTCAATCCTATTGTACTCCACTCGTAACAAAAAACACTTGAACTCTAAGATGTGTTCATGATCAAGTATGATTGCACTGCCGGTGCTTTACCTTTGTGTCTGGCAAAGTATCGACCAAGAACAATGAGTGCACAGAGGATGGCAAACATCACCACGGCAACCACTCCGCCGATGACAGCATGGTCAATTTTCTGCGGTGCCCCCTCACCGGCTCTGGAGTCTGAAAACAGGACAATAACCGTAAATAATTTCATGATCAGTAAACCCTCTCAGCCAGTCACAAAGCTAATAACTGCAGACAGACGTGGACCACACTGGAAGACATGGCCGTTAAATCATTAGGCTGCTAAAATAAACTAAATTGGTTTGTTTTCTCTCAAAGCATTTTAGCATGACCCAACCACTGAGGAAACACTTGAAAAGGCTGTTGAGAAAAAAAAAGCCAACTTGTGTTGCTTACCAACAAAAATGTGATGATACCATGGCACAAGTTGGTCTATGGAGGATGGTAAATGGCTCACAATTTGGAGCTAAACATCCCACAAATAGGCTAATAAACCATGTAGTTCTTACTTACTGACAAATCCAGTGAACCACTGCCAATAATTCAGCTTGATAATACCCAGAATGAGCCATTTTACTGACTAAATGCTTCCCCCTTTCCAGCTTTATGTAGTGTTCTCATTCAATTAAAATTTACAAAATATATATATTTAAAGGAATAGTTTAACATTTTTGTGAAAATAGGTTTATTAACTTATTTACTGAGAGTTAAATGAGAACATTTTTGTTGCAAGGTCTGTCCTAAGGTAACAAAATACATCTACCAGCACCTCCAAACTGCACTAATTAACACATTATATCATGTTTGTCTAATTCATGCAAAATTCAACCATAAAAAATAAATGACACATTGCAATTTTACAGGGATTATGTGCTGGGTTTTTTTCTTGGCCAGATGCAGTGACTTCCTTGTTTCCAGTCTTTGTGCTCGTCTAAACTAACTTACTGCGGTCTGAAGCTTTATATGTACCATGTAGACATGAGTGCTATTGATCTTCTCATCAAAGTCTTGGCGAAGAAAGTGAATAAGCGTAATTTTCAAAATATTGAAATATTCCAGTATCTATTTCTTGATCATGCTTAAAATAAACCTGATGTTTTTCCAAGTTATAAACCGCACATTTGTGACATTTTACTGCTTTTTATAAGATCTCTTCCAGTGCTTCATATAGCTTAAATGGCTGCTTGAGCCCCTCAAGTGAGCAATGTTGAAAAATGTTTTAAGACAGTTATTTCACCATGAAACAGTAGACACCGTCTGCAATTTCAGCGAGAGTTCACACACTGTAAAATACATTGTGATTTAAGAGGCCATTTCTGGAAGTTACAGAGCTCAATCATCAGAAATAGACACAAGTCTGGAGATAAATTGGCGCCTGGTGTCCCCATGCAGAGAAATACGTGGCTGCCTCAGGTGTCAGAGAGTATCACTGTCTAGCATTTAGCCAGATTTATCCGTGCACCCTAGAAGAACAAGGCAAAATTTGAAGCCTTTAAATTTCCAGTCTCAGAATAGTTCAGAGGCGTTTATCAATAGTCTATATCTGTGCACATTTGGACTGATGGAGGAGTGGCAGGCGAGGGAATGGCTGCACTGTTCTTTGCTGCATGAGAGAGCAGCTCAATTTTCCATCAATCTCACTAGTCATGCTCTGAACTTGAATGATTTTGATAAAAGACGAGTGGAGGGTGCAGAATTTCTCGACACTGAGGGCGAAAAACGACGAGTGGAGGGTGGAGAGTCTAAGACGTGACACATTTACATCCCAACCTAAAAACAACACCTTATTTAAGTTGCATTCAGTTAGCACGAGGACATCTTGGAAGTGGAGCCGCAATGAAACTAATTAATGAGGAAAGTTTTCTGTCAGTTGAGCGCTCTCCTAAAATGGACTCACGGAGCAAGCCGCTGCTGCGCGTCAGTGTGTGTGAAGCAGGGCACAGTTTGTTTACTGTATCGTGGATGTCAGATAGCACAGCTCATTCCCCGCGGAGAGGGAACGGCCCATGCTCCATGCTAATGAACATTCACCCACTAAATGGCCTGTACATAGTCCTGTCTCCTCCCCCCTCCCTCACCTCCCACACCTTCCTGCCCTCACCTTGCTCCCCGCTGTCTTCTGTTTGACACATCCACAAGGAAACATGCGGGGTCTCGGCCGCCTCTGCACAGCGAGGGAGAGTTTTATTTAACAGGTAGAAAAATCCACCCAGGGTAAGCACAGAGACGCTATCACAAAAATGTCAAAGAGAAACTAAAAATCCCTTAACACCTACAGTATCAACAGTTATGGTTGGTTGCATATCATGTTGCCTACATTAAGTACTCTGTTGAGCACTGGTTTTCTGTTTTTCTGTTGTGTATTTCTGTCAGGAAACGGCCACAAAAACATGATCTCAAATTCAATAAATATTACGGTTGTGCTCATTTTCATTCATTTTGTGGTGTTGCTACAGCCTGCCTTATATTGTAAGGAGATTATGAGACATGTTACATAATGCAATGCGATACAGAGGTCTAAAGCATATTGTAAGATTATTTTAAAAATAAAGGTTATGAGGTGTACAGTTCAGCCCGTAAAAACACTTACATAATATATTTACTGGCTCTGAAGCACGGTTTTCTTTAGTCTGAAAAAATAACCCCTGACGATGTCATTAGGGTTATCTAAGCTTCACATTTTCTTAATAGAAGACCTGCGTTACCAGGCTCGAAGGATCTAACAAAGATATTTTACTGGTTGTATTACGGGATTATCCAGTGGTTTAGAGCTTGATCCATATTAGCGACTAAGAGTCAGAATATTTCAGCCTCTGCTGCATCAATTTTTTTAAAAATCACATGACTTAATTTCACACCAATAACAGCTACACCAACTCCATGACAACTGAAGGAACTCCATTGGCTGAAGAAGGCCACAAGATGTAGCTAAAGCTTTGGAAAGCAGTAAAAGGGTCTCATGATAAGAATACCACCTGTAAGTCTCTTTAAGGATCATAAATTGCTGGAGTATCCCTTTTTATCTGATGTTATTTTGCTCACAAGGAGGACAAAATAATAGTGACATCGATATGATCACAACAGCAATGTTTCAGCAATGTTATTGTTAGGCACTACAACTATGGTTAGAGAGGGTTGTGGTGTCCAGGCGCTGCTGGTGCCATAAGGAGGCACTGAGTCGGGTTGGGAGGTCATGCTGCCTGGATGCGACTGCCATGTGGCGTAAGGTTTTTTGAGGCTGCATTGAATGGTATTTAAATATGTGTGTGGTATGGGCTGCTACAGGGCTGATGGGTGGTTGTACATTTGCCTGCGCTATTAAGGTGTGTGAGTTTGGACATGTGTATATTATCATGTGCATGTAATGTATCCTCTAATGTATTGGCTTATTTACTCTGTTGTTTCATTTATGTTTCAAGGGGGAGTTGGAGGGGACTGTGTTAAAATCTGGGGACATTCGCATTTGTTTGGAGGGGTACTAACCTTTGACATATTACATTATTTTGTCCACTTACAGCATGTGGATAACAAACTGCTAAGGGAGGTTTAAGCTCCAGCAGCATTGATCTGTATCTAACCTAGATCCCTGACCTCAACAAGAACAGATTTTCTTTACAAAACTGTCATTACTATCATTCCTCCGTCTTCCTCTGTAGATTAGGTTGTCATTCAGTGCTCTAACACATCTAGGATCAAGAGTTTGATCCCCTCAGGCTGTCCATGTTCAATATATATATGCATTCCTAATACTACAAGATGCTTAGAATGGAAAACCTCCCAATGACAGACTATGTTATTACAGCAGCCTTTGTGGCCTCACACTTGAAATAAGTAGAATTTGATTATGTCTGTAATGTGGCTGGTGTCCATACCGCCGGCACAGCTCTGCTCACAGCTCCATCAGGGAGTGCTGACATACCCACACCGACGGCCTGACAGGATGTGCACAGCCGTGGGGATTTATGGGGGAATAAAAAGGATTTGCAACTGATGCCTGTGTCTGCGTGGCGAGGAAATCTGCTCTGCTGAACTCTCGGTACCACATGCTTTACAGTTGCACCTTTCCGTTTCTGAACTGAAATGACTAATTGCTGCTCTGGACAGTAACGGGGCATCTGTCTGCATGTGGATCAGAGCTCTGAGCCTGTCACCAGGCTGATTACATGGAATATTATTTCAGATTTCCCATCTTTGTTTTTTGATAGTTTTCTGCTTACATAACGAGGCATATTGCACACACATGAAACACACAAAACATTACAATTTATAGATGTAATTACATGGATATAATTGAAACAATGACTCTCTTGCATTGGTAGAGCGAAGCCTTCACTTGCACTTAATAGACTCTGGCTCAGTAACCCTTTCCTGGGCAGTGGCAGGACAGTGGTGCATTGCTGCAGAGTCAACTTAAGGACCATCAATAGCCATTTTGCAGCATCGAACTGCTAACATCCGTGGCTCTTGCATTCATTGCTGTTCAAAAAGGAAATGAATGTAATGAGCTGAGCATACATGGGCAATCTCCACCAAATAATTTTTCGTGTTGTCAACAGAGCACAATATAGTCCTCAGTTGAATTCCAATGCCACTGCTTCGTCGCTAAATAGATTCCCAGAGTCCATTGAAATAACCCAAACAATGATTTGAAGATGTACAAATACAGCTGTGACATTTAACGGTAGTGGTGAAATGTACGGTCTGAAGGTCTGACTACCACTAATAAAATGACAAATGAATGGAAATTGTGACAGTGAACTTGAACTCCTCCATCGCAGTTTTATTGTATCTTTTGAGATTGGCAAAAATTCTCGGCATGAAAGCCGGTAGCACCCATCTCCACTTCATACGTTGCCTTCAAAACCCCCCCACCCCCTCCAGTGGAGATCAAGGCAAGAAAAAAGGTTGACAAAATAATAGAAATCACTGTTTTCTTCTAGAGCAGCATGGAGTAATGCACCACATACACTATATCACCCGCCACGAACACCTTATCACCCGAAAATGAGGACATAGTGTGAATTCACTGGCACATAATGTTAAACCCTAATGTGCTAAGTAGAGCTCTCATAATCATTTACAACTGTTCCATGGAAAAAAAACAATATTACTGCAGTGAAACACTCTTAACTTCAGGGTGGGCTGACATTACTAACCTATTCCCTGAAGACCAATTAAAATGGACCATTACAATATTTTCTTTCTTTAATAACTGTTAAAAGGAAAGAGAAAAAAACTGCAGGTCAGAAAAAACTATTTCAACTGGGAATGAGAGTAAACAAATGTGAGAGGAAAAAAAAACTAATTAGCATTTCTAAATGATTCTTTAATTTTTCCAATGAAATACTTCAAAGAGAAATGTTACATGTGAGAGTTAAAACAACACTGGTTAATGTTTAATGGTTAATTATGTTGAATACTAAATCCACTCATAACAGTCTTTGTTGGAGTCAATAGTGTACATGGAGTTAAGGCTTGAATCCCAAGATGAAACAGCAGTGGAAACCTGCCAACAAATAACACGTGAGGGAGGAAACAGCAAATAACACGTGTGAAAACCTGCCAGACATGAATTCCTAAAATACCATCTGGCACAGAATCATGTGATTTACTAATGGAAAAAAATCCATATGTTTGTCATAACGGAGACAAAGGGATGACCCTGAAATATGTATTCTGTGCATCACTGACTGCTTAGCCAAGCAAGCAATAAAAATTATATTATGGTTAGTAGTATTATCATGTCCAAAGGGTGCAGTATACAAACCAGACTCGGGTTCATGTATAGTGTAATGTTTGCTTGAAAAGCTCTTATTGGCAGTTAATTTACTGCTTGTGTGATCCATAAACCAGAAGGTTTTGATCTCAGAGCACCCGAAAGCCTCTTTAATGTTTACTTCCTGAGTTTTTTTTTATTCCTTTTAGATTATTCAGCTGTCGCATACCAAACAACAATTTACCCTGGACTGCAGATCTGCAGAAACATAGGGCCTTTTTAATCAAGTCTACAACATAATTCCTTGTTCGGTGTCTTTCCTCTCGACAAGCTGGGGGAGAAGGGGGTTACCGAAGGCTTAGCCAGGATATGATGTCCCTGCCTTGGATCATCTCTGAGCATCTGACGAGCTGGAGCATTATCGCCACAGACTCCCTTTATTCCTTCAGAGCTGGGGACTCTGGGTAAATTCTACCCCCCGCCCAAAAAGAAATACAACCACTGACACGGAACTTGTGGAGTGCTTTTTTTTTTGGGTTTCTTTTTTTCTGTGACTTGTAACCATCTACTGTCCATCTTATGGAAAATATTCAGTTTCATTCACACTAAAATGCAAAGATTGCCTCTGCAGAGACAGATGCATACTACTGTGTTTAGTGTGATATGTGTGAATCAAGTATTTGGATCAGTGAGAAAGAAGGTCGGACACATCTGTCAGCTTTTTCTTGATACAGACGTCAACTAAAAGCTTTTTGTTTTAGAGTAAATATGCAATAAAAAACACATGGAGAGAAACGAGGTCTGAAAACTTTCAAACACATGAAAGAAATGTTGCTATGAAAGGGTGACTTATCCCTCCCATGAGTACTACACAAGCACACACACACACACACACACACACTCTGCATCTTTTAAGACACTGAAAGACCTGACAATGCGAACTCCTGTGAAACTTTCTGAACATGAAACGGAATTGAAGACAAACAACTGTGAGATTCTGTGCTTTAACGTGGCATTTGCTCCCACACTGCACAAAACCATATTTAGTCTTTGAACTGACGCTTCGGTTTGCAAGGCTACAACAAGAGGGGGAAAAAAAGACTTAAACAGTCAGAGGAAATCTAGCAAGTAAAAGCATGGCATTTTGGAAATTAAATCCAATTTTGACATGTATTATGAACCATGAAACGAGGAGGGAGTGGGTTAACATGATTCAGAAATACCCTTGCATGTTTTCTTTCATACTACAGAGGGAAAATAGTGTGCCCACGTGGCACCTGCTGTTTATGTGGATTAGTGAATGACAGGAAAGATAAGTGTATTCATTCTTTAAGTTCATCCCAGTCGGGATGCTTTAAGTAGACTGTAAAATACTCAGATCTAGGTGGAGCTAATAAAATCCAGCACTGCAATGACATTTAAAATCAGTGATCCGCGTGTTTAAAACAAACGGGTTTCCCTACAGCGCCAGCAAAATTCAACCGGGACTTGTAATGTTTATTTTATTGGGTCCCCCTTAGCTTCTCCCATAGCACTTGCCAATTTTCCTGGGGTCCACACACTTAAATTGTCCAAATAAAACATTAATACAATAATGTGAACAAGGTTCAAACAAAGAGAAAAACGCATTTAGATAGATAAAGCAAAGCAACAAATCCTAATACAACACACCCCTCAATATCAGTAGTGTTAAAAGCCCCACATATAGATGAAAAACAATATTAAAACAACTAGATTTAAATACACAATAATCCATTAAAGTCACCATCAGATAAGATCCATGCACGTATATTACCTGATTATTCACGTTTTTCTTGCTTACATCTGTAATGTGTCATATTTTTTCTTATAAGTTGGCCAACACAAATGTTGAAAAACCAAGAACTCAAACTCTTTAATCTATGTGCTTCTGTGATCAACTGAAATGTATACATCCAAAAAAGTACTGACTGGACCTTTAAAATCAGGCTCATATATACAGTGGTGGATTCAGTGGGCCCTGATTACAACAGAAAATCACAGCTGGTGCTGGTGCCAATTCACAGTCTGGTTATAATGAATGAATAAGAAATCGAGCTGTATACTTCCTTATTGGCGAGAGGAAAATGCTATACTGTGCTGTTATGCTGATTAAGGTAGTGCAAGGCAATCTACCGCAAGCCAGCTTACCATTGCCCCCGTGACAGGGTATTTAGAAGAGTAGTGAACTGCAAGAAAGCTCAATTACATCCTCCCAGCATGTACTGCATAAATCACGGTAAATCCTCTTTCAAGCCTGTCTTTCGGAAATTACTGGAATGTTTCAACAGAAAACACGGAGATGACTGCATCAGTGTAACTCCAAGGAGAGGAGCTTAGGGGGAAAATGCAGAGTAATGCACACTTCTGCAAAAGCAACTTCCTGTTTGACTGAACCACACCCAGTGTCAGAGAGAGAAAGAGAGAGAGAGATGGCTGAAATGAGATGGCATCCATGCAGCATGATCCCTGGCAGAATGCTGGAAACTCCAGTTGAGAGAGGAAAAGTAGGTTTGAAGTAGGAGTTTCAAATATAAGTAAGTAATTTAAAGCATGCAATGGAGAAGAGCTCTGTCATAGTGAAGAGATTTAAAAAAAAAAAAAAAAAATCACGAAACGTCACAAATATGACCACAGACAGTGCTATTTATGCCACTATTGACCCTATTTTTGATAGATAAACATATAATGCACACACATACCAGTGAAGAGCCATTTGTTTGATAAAATAAATGTATAAATTAATTGATTGATATCTGAAGGCTGCCACATTAGAATATTGGAGCTTTTGATGCAGTCCCACACTGAGTTTCAAACTTATTATGTGTGTACTGCCACTTCACATTTTTATGAATGCATGACAAAAGCGCCCAAATTGTCATATCTCTAAAGCAGCTATTGATAAACCAATCCATTCTTTAAGGATAGTTTTTTGTATTGAAATGTCACGTTCTGGCATATCCAAATGTCAACTCCCAAGGTTGCCTCGCCATCTGTCTAGCCTTAGCGATACTTTTGAAATAATAGCTTTTTATTTATTTTTTTAAAAGAAATGGTTAACATTGGAATAAATATTTGCAACAGAGCTAATCAAGGTATAAAATAGTGTGTACAGAAGGTGCCAAAAGGTTGCTCTGCCATAAACACAGCAAATGAACTGCCTTTCATTCATTTCATATGTCTTTGAGAAAATAGTTATTGATGTTTTGCGGCCTTGCACAGACGAGATGTGACTGGCATTTGTAGGGGAGATGTAAAGGGCATTATAATATGATGGATGGGCCGGTTGAGATATAGCTGCAGATGCTGATAAGATAGCAGAACAGCAAAGCAGAGTCTCTTCGTTTTCTCAGCTCAAACATGTGACTGGAAAGGGGTATGACAGGTGTCTCTGAAAGCCCTGCGCTGCTTGTCCTCAATGTCACCCATCAGCAGCACTATCTGATTAAAACTGGCCATCCAGGGTGTCTCTTAACCTTAGGTACAAGTCCTCGTTCTTCCTCTAACTGATCACCTGATCTCACATGCATGCAAGCTCTCAAACACACACACACACACACACACACACACACACACACACACATATGATTGCTGAGAGGGACAGTAGTGGGGGCATACAGTACCTTGCGTGTTGACTGGGTTGGTGGTGGGTGTGGGGCTAGTAGTGGGAGCATCTAGATGAAAAGAATAAAAAAAAATAAGAACATATATAAGAAAAAAAGGAAGACAAGGGTAAAGAAATAGATAAGTCATTGAAAGTGAAAAGCTGTGCTGTTTAAAAAAAAAAAAAAAAATCACACCTTGCATGTGTTTCTATTGTGAATTAATTATTAGGAGCCTAAGAGCCCTTGCAAGCACAGAAGGGTTTTGAATACACCATGTTAGCTTACTCTGTTAGCATGCTAATTAGCGCTGATTAGGGCTAATTAGTTAATGGGAGTGTCTGTAGTTTTGTAGGTATTTGATCATAAAATTAAGTGTTGGACAGATTTTGACCCGATGATGGCGCTAGATGAAAAGTTAAGGGAGCATTAAGTTATTAAAATTCATCCAGAGTGTAACATGAACGTGTGCATCAATTTTTTTGTTAAATTGTTGATGAGATATCTAAGTGACTACTGAAACCAAGGGATCATCAAAGTAATTAGTATGTATCGTCTGGGTGCCACGAACGTTTATACAAAATTTGGTGCCAGTCCATCATGTAAATGTTGAGATATTTCCCTGGATAAGTGAGATATCAGATCTTCTGGACTGCACTAAAGCAGAAGTCAGGGGATCATCAATGTCTGTGTGATTTATCCTCTGGGCACCATGAATGTCTGTGCCAAATATCATGGCAAACCATCTAATAGCAGCTGAGATATTTCACTAAAAACCAAAAATGTCAACCTCTAGGTGGTGCTAGGGGTAAAAGCCAGCCACATCCCCTGAGAGCCATAAATGTCTGTATAAAATGTCATGGCCATCCATCCAACAGTCGTTAAGATGGTTCAGTCTTGATCAAAGTGACAGACCACCCACAGAGCCACACCCTCTAGCATGGCTAAAAAAAACTAAGAGAAAGACATTAATATTTCACTGTGCTGAGGATATACTATATTACATTATAGTAAGCAATTGTATTTCTGTTTTTTTAAATACATTTTCTAATTAACTGTGAAAATAATGTCTGGCAATCATGGAAAGGTATTGCTGTTTTCCACAGTCTCGATAATTAAGTCAAACCGCAAATTAAACCACTCTGGTGGTCTCCCGCTGCAGCACAGCAGAGCCCCGCGCAGCATCCTCCGCCCCTCACTGTACTGATTAGGCCTGTCACTAACCCCCAAACAAAATAATCAGAAAGACAAAATGGAGGGCAATTCAGGTATGCTATGGTACTAAGGAGGGCTGAAAGCTTCCTCATCAGGGGAATATATGCCTGACTCTGGTGCAGGGGAAAGATAGCACGACCCCTTGCTGTGGGAGAGTCGCAGCAGGGGAAATTGGCTGGCTGTCTCCATGCCTTTACTGTCTGCACTCCATCAAAAGACAGCAGTGGGGGACCACACACTCCCAAACTAATGATAAAACATCAAGGACAGCATAATGTTGCCGCTGGGGATGGAGTGTATGGTGGATGTGGTGTTGATGGTGGTAGGGGGGTATCAGGGTATCAGGAAAAAGATTCTCCTCTGACAGTATTTGAAGAGGGGGGTGGGCGATATTTCTTTCCCTGTGACCGAAGGCAGTCTGATAGCTGAAATGTCAGTGTCTGGAAGAGGGAAATTGGCCATTCAGGGAAGAGGGTCTTCACAAAGGCTGGGATAGGATGTGGCACATATAATATCCAGGCGAACAAGGATTCTCCATGGGCAATTTCCAGGCTGGATGACTCTGGGCTCAGCATTATGAGGGCTGAAATATGAGTGTATTTTGGAGAGGCCATATTTTCAGGGAGCATTTGTATCAGTGAGGAATTTGATGTGAGAAAATTTAGCCATAAAGTGAAACAATGTAGGAGAAATTGTTTATCTATGCCTGCTTAAACCAGCCTGCCAACACGACAGCAGGGAAGAGATTTTGTTTTCCTTTTGTCTATTTGTTTTCTCTTGCTTAAAAGTTACTTTTACATGGGATTTTATATAGGTCTTCTTGAAAAACAGGGGGAAATGCCTGCAGAAGAGGATGTAGCTTATATTATAGTATAACAAAAAAAAAAGATCTACAATCTGATCCGCTGAAAGTTATTCCTCACTATGTTGCACATTTTATGAAATCGGCGTGATTCACAAGGACAGTTTCACAACAGCCTCTCATAAGAACAGGGAGACTCATGAGGCCTGTCTGGTCATGTTATGTTAAAACCCTGATAAACCCCACATTTCCAGTGGCTTGTGAATCTCTCACTTCTTGTCCACGGAAGATTTATAGGTCAAAAAGTCAACTGTGGGCTAAACCATGGTGGTAAAAGCAGCATTGTTCTCCTGCCAACAAGCAGTGTGTGTGAGTTATAGCACCAGGTCACCTCTGAGAGAGAAAGGCCTCTCTCTGGCCAGCTCTCCCCCACACATCGCACCAGCCAGGGGGCACAATTCACAGCCTGCTACAGACACACTGGCGTGGAGAACAGCATGACAAGCCTCTTTCTCAGCCTTTCGACCGGCCACATACAATACATGCACTACAATAGGACTTGATTTGACGTGGATTTACATCGGCCTCACACCTGTCTGGGCTGTCGCACAGTGAAAGGTCGTTAGTCTTTTTGAAATAGGAAGAGCCCGAAGGACTAGCACTGGTAGCGGGTGGCAGCCGGATGAAAGAGAATTGATGGACAGTTCAGCTTGGCTCTATCAATAATGCTCACAAGCAAATATTTATCAAGAACAAAACCCCTCATTAGAATAACTGTATGTGTCGCATGCAGTTGGTTAAACAAAAGGCTTTTTTTTTTACAGGTGCGTGATGGCTTTGACTCGAGCAAGAGCTCATAAATTACATAACAAAAAAATAGAAATGCCTAATAAGATAGGAAAATATTAGTCTTTTTTAGAATAATGTGAGACAGAAATTGTGAGCTGGATATGAATGCTGCACTAGTGGACGGCTTGAGGTTGTGAGTTGCTGCTGAAAAGCTTCACAAAAATAGCACAAGGTTGTCATGCTAAGACCGATCCATGTAGCAGAAACACACTAATTAAGCCACTGTAGCAAGCATGATTAGTCTGGGACAACAAACCCTCACATGGACCACAACATGATTTTGTCTGGCATTAAATCCTCCAGAAAAGAGGAGTGGGAGTCGCAGACATAATTATACGTGGTTATGAGCACCTTTTACCAATCTCCTGTGTCTCATTATAGCCAGCCAAAGTTATATAGCTTCCAACGCTTGCACACCAGAGAAACGGTGTTTAATGGCAATTTGTGAAATATGTGGATTGGAAGTTACTAATTGAAGACGTCATGGCCAAAGGCACAAACAGAGAGCAGATATACTGTAAGTTGTTGGGTTTTTTTTTCTGGACCAGAGAACATTTGCCTCCCATTGCTTTTCATTCATTCATGCAAGTGTTATGGGTGCAGCATGAAGCAAATGATACATGAATTTAACAGCAGTAGACACACACATCACTCATGAGTTTTTAAATGCCTGCAGGCAATCCAATGAAAACTTCTCACGTATTAGAATATTATATGTAACTTTAAAGATCTGCGCTTGAGAAACAAGCCTGCATTTCTAACTTCCTTTGTTTAAAATAAAAAAACACAATCTGAGAGGAAGCACGTTAAGTCTCAGTTTCAAAGGAAGCTTTGCACAACAATTAGGAATTTAGTTTTGATAGCTTGAATAAGTATGCCTTGAGTGAGCTATTTGCCGGCATATGCTGTCCTTTTGTTTGGGAGTGATCATTATGGGCCCATTGGGAACAAGCAGATGTCATCATCTGCCTGGCAGAGCACGATGATGAATAACCATGGGGCGGCAGAGTTATGAGAGTCACAGGAAACCTATGTCACAGTGACAAAAATCACACATGTCAGCTGGTGCAATAAATGTGTTTCTCTGAACATCAACCAAACTACGTAATTGCTGAACATCAAACATACTATGATGCGAGAATCTGTTTATGTTCCCTTAACTGCATGCTGGGAGTTATTTTCTTCATACAATTGAAGTATTCCAGCAATGAAAAACTGGAATACCAGTGCGTCTCTGAGTGCTTTTTACCTGGGAGATTTGGATTAGTGAAGTCCTGCTGTGTTTGAAGTCCAGTTCATAAAACATTCCTAAAACCCCACATGGTTATTCTGCCTGCAAAATCAAAACATCAACAACAGATATCCACTAAACCTTTCAGGAGGCAGGGATTTCACAAGTGTTTTAAGTTTCCAGGTGTAGAAATTCAATCCCAGGTTACCCTTACAAAGTTGCACCCACAACACTCCATTTTTGTTCCTTAATTTCTCCTGGCTTTGACAGGTTTGTTGACGCCTCTGCCCAAGGCCTTGTCCCACCATTAAGATCCTATTCTACTACTTGGCCTACAATTGGTGAAACAATGTGAAAACCAATGCAAAGATGCAGATTTTCAGCAACTGTCACAAACATTTGCCAGCCAGACAAAAAAAAGTTACATTGCTGGATTTTGATAAACAGTTCATGGCTGTCAAAACGACCTAAACAAGCAGACTAAGTAATAATCAAAACAATATCATCATTCTGAAACGTGCCGTTCACTCTCACAAAATCCACAGTGAGCTCATTTCCAACAACTGCTTTGCTTTTGGCACAATGCTCTCCACCTCAGCTCTTCTCCTCGTCCCACCCTCTGCTTTGGGCACATGTTAGCTTTAAACATGGAGTGCTCTGCGTCAGTGTGTGATGAATCAAATGTAACGACATGCTTTTGTGCCATAGCATTAACCCACCAGGGTTTTTGTTTTGAACAACACAGAGCTGTCATGTCTCTTTCTGCTGTTTGAAAGTGTGCGCAGACTATTTCATATAAATAATGTTTAGCTGTTGTCACTGTTCTTTGAACAGTATGGCTCCTTGGACGAGGCTGAAAGTATCTACAAAAAAGTACAACGGTTTTGCCATTTCATTGGGCTCTTTTGGGGCAGTTATGGGCATGAGACCAGACAATGAATAAACAGAAATAGAATAGGGGGAAATATATGGTCCCAACTTACTCTTACATTTCCAATGCCCATGAGGAAAATGTTCTGGTGTAATGTACAGTATTATGCTTAAAGTATAAGGGTAATGCTGAGACGTGCTAATTTATCATATCCTAAATATCCCCTCCAGACATATAAAAATCCTCTGCTTTGACATTTACTCTTTCTGCCTCCCGTAAAAAATACAGATTCACTGAATATGCAAATATTGTTCATTTCAATAGTTTAACTCCGAGACCAGGATGTCTCCAATTTCTCTGTCAAGTCTATTTTCAGTGTTCATAGTAACTGAACTAGAGGCTTCAAGTTTCCACATCATGTATTGTTGAAGTTGCATATTGGATCAGGATTGGCCTCCAAACTTTTTGTAAGGTCACAAAAAAGTGTTAAACTCAGATTAAAGGTGAGCACAGAGAAACTTTCCCTCTTCAGCAGATGAATGCGAAAAAACAGCCTTCTAGTGTCAAACAATGCACATACTCCATTCTGCACAGTGAAGGTCAAACATCGGAGTGAAGTGGCAATATAGTGAGTCAAACACATTTTTGAGTGGAGGGGGACTTTAAGTTCTGAACCTCAGTTCATGCATTGTGAATTTGCCATGTTTCAGAAGACTCCTAGATAAATGTATTTTAGTCAGTTAGTTAGTTTGATGGATAAGCAAATCCCACTATAACCCTAATATCAAAAAATATTATTCCTCACACTGACATTTGTTTAACAGAAGGCCTTATAAGCAACCAAGACTTCCTACTAATACATACATTTAAATACAAACACACACTTGAGATACAGAAATAAATTCTCTATACAAAATACACCCTTATTCCTGGTTTCGGGTATCATCACTGGCAGGCAATGTTCTTGGCACACAGGCAGAAACAAATTGAAACTTGGGAGCAAAATACAAAATCCTCTTCTAAACAGCAGGGAGCAAACGCTCCAAGGAGAGAAAGCTAAACTCACCAACAATGACTGCACCTGCTGCAAATGTATTTTCCCCTCGTCCTCATCACCCCTGCCAGCCACCAAAAATAGGAAATTAAGGTCCGAGGAGTGTGAACTTCTCTGACGTCACGTTTCATGATTTCTAAATGATGAAGTCCTTGTCCTTTTCAAAACTTCAGTCACCGCCTGCTGTTCCCTCTTGGGGATTCAAGTGTAAGGATGCCTGGTGCACCTTTAAACAGTCGACTTGTTGGAAAAATTGTTGTGATTGCAGCCAAGTGAATTCACTGGCAGCAGCCTTCCTTATCTTTATGTATTCGTGTTTTTGTATATGTTATTTATCTTATGTGTGTGGTGTTATTTTGTTCTAATAATTGTTGTATTGTGGATTATAATGTGTTGGAAAAAAACAGAAAACACGAATGCTGTCAGTCATGTTGAGGTAAAAAGAAGGAGAAGCGTCGGCGAGGAGAGGTTCAAACCGTCAGGAACGAATTGTCCGCTGCATTTAAAGTCAAGTCCTGGGAGAGATGGTCCCTCTATTGCCCTTTACTGGTTGGCTGCAGAACACATTGAAATTCCACCCACTCCAATGGAAGTAAACAGAGCCAAATCACATCTTTATCGTAGAAATATGAGGTTGAATTTCTCCTACTAGACCAAATAGTCATAGCCAGCAGTCTTATGATCTTTTTGTTTTGTTTTATGAGTACGTTGAAATTTCCAGCTTCCTTGCCAAGAATTAGATGACAAGCTTGATACCACTCGTGTCTCAACACTAAATATGAAGCTACAGCCAGCAGTCAGTTAGCTAAGCTTAGGAGAAGGTCTGGAAAAAGGATAAACAGCTAGCTACGACATCTGGCGATTTTATAGGAGAGCAATGCTTAGCCAGTGGACTATGGAAGGGGAAGACCTGACAATGAAGGTAAACTGTTTCAGAGGATGGGAGAAGCAATGGAAAAGGCCAATGGATACAGCTATATAAAATCTCACTTCCTGGATTTCTAAAATGCCAGACTGAAGTCACAAGCCACTCTATCAATTACTTTCTACTCTGTATGGTTGAAACTCATCATGCATTACTAGTACAGCGGCAGCTCAAAGCCTAAAGCCAAATTTGGAGCTCTGTAGATTTGTCAACTGCAGCCACCTTCTAGGATTTTAAGCTCCCTGTTCCTCTCAATAATGGCTTACATGCATTTCTACCTTTTGAAATGTGATTCTGTTTCAAATGCTGAAGTAAATCCTTATAGTTTCAATACAGCTACTCTAACTGCCAAAGCTGCTGGAGGCAGTTAAGTCTATAAACCTATAGCAGCAATACAGACTGAATCCTAGTGTAGAGGAGTGACGGAGACATTTGAACATCCATTGCAATGAAGTGTAATACCAACCATATACATAGAGGATATAGTCATCATAGGCCTCTCCCACAGCATTGGATGCCACACAGCGATAGGTGCCGTTGTAGGACTTGTTGAGGTTCTCGATGTAGAGATCAGAGCCAGTGACCACAGCATGAGGTGGAACATCCTCGTCTATTCTCAGCCAGTTGATCTGATGGGGACTGGAGAGCATAAATACCACACACATCACTCAGGCGTTGTCTGTCCATGCTAGAAATCTGAAATAAAGGTCAAATCTGAGATTGTCTGAGGAGGGCCATCGGCAGGCCCTGTCTAATGATGTATTTTATTCAGCATGCTAACAACTGGTAACATTTAAATGGTACAATGAAATGTAAAGGTTAAGGGGGTGCTCGGACTTTTTGAAAAGGGGATGTACAGTGGAAAGCATGAAACTACATAGACATTTCCGTATGTTTTGAAGTGTTGAAGTGTCCATCTGTGTGAATACTCACTGTGGTTTCCCTTCTGCAATACATGTCAAATCTAGATTGTCACCCTCTCTAGTTAAGCCCTCAGGATATGTCACCACAATCTTCACTTCTGGTTTATCTGAGAAGAAAAGAGATGAATATTTACGATAGTCCAGCGTCATAATATTAGGTTATAGCAAAACTGGCTTTTTCCCCTCATACACACAGCCGAAGCAAGAGTGTATTGGACTCTAAAGTGAAGCACAGAGTGAAACATAGAGGAGGAAGGCATGATTATCCTATGTGCTCAGTAGACACTCAGTCAGTCTACAGTACCTACCAGCAAAAACATTTTTTTCTTCTTATCAATGCTAGCCAAAGATTACCAAAATGTCAAGCGGTTCCAGTCAAGCTTTCTCTTTTTCCTTGAAAGGTCAGACAAAACAGTTGTCTACCTGAAAAAAATTAATATTCTACACAGACCACAAAAGGGTACCTTAACCTTTCTTTGATGTTTAACAGTGTAAGGCAGCCTGTATTACTTCTTCAATCAATGCAGCATTTAAAGAACACCTAAACATTATTTGACACCTAAGCAAAAGTTATTTTTTCCCGTGTGGTGACTGGTTTGCATGGGCCGATGCACCAGTGGGGTGTAAGATTAGAATGCCAGTACTGCATGCTCAATAGATAACAGACCCGCAGTGAAGAGCATACAGTATATCTATGATCTGATGGTCGGAGGACATACTAAGAGTTTACCTGGGACACCTAAGAGTAAGTGCACCTCAAACTACGCCTGACCAACTGCAGCTACGATGCGGAGTTGAAGATACTTTCAATTAATAAAGGTCAGTGAAGCAGAATTTTCCTCCATTCAAAATCTAGTGCTTTAAAGTTACTCTTTAAAGGAAAGTTCTGGTTTGGTTTAATTTGGTGCATTTTCCATAAATGTGCTCATTTCAACTTGGTGGCTCATGCTAACTTTGTACTTGCCACCTCATTGGTAGAGAGTTGGGGAATCGACAATGCTGCTGTTAGCAATAATGGCCACTCCAGGTTGTTACTTTCCAAAACAATGTTGTGCACAAGTCCTCATTTCCCCAAATCTCCACAGTGGAGGTGCTGAGAGCAAAGTTGGCACAAAAGACAAAATAACAAAGACTCTGAGGTATATTTCGAATCTTTCCTAGTGAAAGAAAGGTCAAAGGGCCTTGTCTGTCAGTTTTTCAATTTTTCCAAAGTTGGCTTTTTAAAGTCACCTGTTTAAATTAACTGTCACAATTTCTGAATATGGTTTATTTTTAATCATTGTTTTAACTTAAAATAATAGTGATTGTTATTGTTATTAGGTGGTAACTTTAAGCATCAGAAGTATCTGTAGTAGGCATATGATTCTACCAATAAGTAGTTAAGCCCCAACTCGTCCAAGCAAGAGAAAATCTCTGATACTACGGGGCCTTCTGATTTTCAAAAAAGTCCACTTTTACTCACATAGCACTTCCAAGTGTCTTTGAGCCAGGAGGTCCTTTGCAGCTGGGTGGTCAATGACGCAGTCCACCGGCACTCCATCATCCTCTTTGGTGACAGAAAATCTTACTCGGCTGGTGACAGTAAACATCCTGTCGTACGTCTCTTCAACTGTTGTCTCACCTAGAAGAAAACATAGCAAGCATGAGAGGGGAAAAGAGTGAAAGGCTAAACGGCTCAAGAACAAATCTCCAATCCTGCAACAGCACCAACCTGCAGTGACCATAATGAGCAAATAGTCAGAGCTGTTAAGAGCACATTACCTGTCAAAGTGGAGTGCTTTCAAATGGCATTTACATTTAATTTATGACTCAGTGATGTGGTGCCTGAACAAGACTTTAGAGGATTCAGACGGGCCTGAGGCCTTCGATTGTGACGAGAGCAGCAAGGAGCGGCTGGGTCATATAAGCCTGATAATGAATGCCTCTGCAGCTTGAGGGTTGAGCATTGTTGGGGCTAACCCTGCAGTAATCTGCTGCCCACAAGGCCCTTGGCTGTCAGAGGGGCATTCATTTAGAGAGCATTACAATGCCACAGGGGCATCGCATTAGCTGCAGTGCTGAGTGTGATGGTTTACTCGCACTTAATGAAGTGAGGAAATAATTACAGCCCTACTCTGACCTGCAGCACACTTCCATTTCAGCCTTGTCACAAGGGAGCCTGGCTGGACTCAGGGAGGGCAAAACACTGTTGTTCCACAGTTGATGATCACCAATACACACATATGTGGCCTCTTGATGGATATTAACCCCATGTAACGCACACCCACCCACCCAAGACCTGCCTTCATAAAATTTAAAGTACTGGGATCGGTAAGTGGTCAATGCGCTTGAGGGCATTAAATCTGACCACTCTGCCAACTGTGGTGAGAGAACGGGCTGTTTGAAAAGCACACTGACCGTTCGAGAAGAGCAAGTAAGTCATAAAAGTAACATAATAACAGTAGGAATAAAAAGTGTGACGGTGTGATGAGAATGTATTAAAAATAAATGGCTTTCATTTAGAAACTGTGATTATCTTGCTGTTTACAGAATTAATCAAACGGGAAACAGCACTGACTGGTGAACAATTCATTTAATAATTCTGAAATGTGTTAAAACCTGAAATAGGGACATTACAGGATGCAGAACATATAATGCAGTGCGCTTCTCTACTCCCTGTGAATTGTTAACTACAGCCAGCATCTCAGCGATTTAACTTCACTCTAAAAAGCTCTGCAGGCATTAACGTGACACACAGCAAATTAGGTAATTCCAACCATCTTTAGTTAAAGTAGAGCGCTGTGATCAGCGGTAACACTCCCAGTGCAATGCCATCTTGTTCTTCAATGCCATATAACAACAGATATTTCACATTAAGAGCTCTATTGTCATCATGCAATCACAAAAACTAAAGCTGCGCACCAGGTCACATTTGTGAGGTCAATGAGGACGTTTGCAAGCACACCCGCCAGGTGCAGCGCCCTACACGCTAAAGAGTCGGGTGAAGTGGATGACGAATTGGAGGGGTGTGATGAAGTCATTATCCTCTCAGCCTGTCACAATTGGCACAATAATTGTCTCATACCCACCACAGTGCAGCAATACTAAAATGGCTCAGGAAAAGATGGCGTAGAGCAGGCGAGGCAGGTTTGGACAAAAATCATTCTCAAAATATAATATGAATAGTTTCCAATATATAAAGTGTATCATGATATAGCAAATGTGTAGAGAATCACTGATAAAATAATCACAAGTAATGTTGACAAATTACTGATGTTTTCACTGTTTTTGTAGGCTACAATAAAAATTTGATTTGATTACATTTCTTGCAAAACATCATGACTGCACTCCCGTCGATGTCAACTTAATTTTACAGCCAACATTATCATTATTGATGATTTTGGGCGAAAAATCAGAGCTGCTTCTATGAAACGTCAGAGACAAAATAGCCCCAGTCTTTCTTGAACTACCGTGTCTGCATGAAAGTCCCATGACGGTGTGCCTCTCATTTGACTTCGGCACCATGCACAATACCAAAGGGACGGCCAAAGCATATTTCAAGGTCAGAAAAAGAGCCTTTCATGCGCTCCTCTCAGCGCTGTCATAAAAAAAAAAAGTGTCTTCCAGTCCTCTAGTATCAATTATTTTTGGTCACGTTTGTTATTCTGGCAAAATAATGTTAATATGAAAACAGTTGGCAAACTTCTGAGAGTTCTGAGTCATGTTTTGAAGATCAGACTCATGCAGACGAAGCCATTATCATTGTACAGGCCATCCAACGCTTGTCAATTATCAGTGTCATCCAAACCCAGATGAGGAAAACAACTGCGGATCAGGTCGTGGAAGGACTCGAATTTGAATGCAGAGGAGATTTGAGTGTTGCAGCAGAGATGTCAAATCAAACGCTCTTGTGAGCATCAACCACTGATCAATCCCAGCGCAATCAAGCATAGCCTCTTCTCAGGGTGACATTTTCTTTCAGTCAGCTTCTAACCCGAGTCTTCTGCCTGCCAACGCGCTGAAAAGGAGCCACTCATCAAGCAGTTTGAATGTGGCACCGGCAGTAATGTAGCACCGGCATCACCCTTAGTAAAGCAGGCTACAATTAAGATAATATGGATGCTGAACTCACTCCACTGCATCAGTAAGGGATAAAAACTGTGCCACTAGACAAGTGAATTTTAATGATGTGTTTTAGATCTAAGTGTGATATCAAACTTTAATAATTTGGTACCACTTTCTCAAAACGCACCCTTTACAGAGGGGTTGTACACTGTAATTAATGGCTTTATTTGTTTGTTTTACTTTTACTTACACTTCTACAGATCAGTTAGGGTATAATACATTAATAGGAACAACTTTCGGGCTGCCAGGCTGTAGAAAATCTTGATGTATAAAGGAGCTAGTGTGTCACACTGGAGGAAGATTTTTCACATCCTGGTGACCTAAATTTTTTTAATTTGTCTTATTTGTAAAGCATTAGTAGATCATTATTAACTATTAATAAAACCATGATTACAGGTTATAAACCCTCAATTACATTAAAAAGAAATTAGATATTAGATATGTACATGTTACCAAAGACAGTCCTTATAATGTGATTAAACTATTTTATAATTAACTTTTAGATACTTGATTTCTCTGCAGCTTTCAACTGTATCCCACAGACATTTCAAGTGCTATTCACTGAAGAAGAGTGTGAGATACAGTCAAAAACTCACGGAAAAGTGACTTATGTGAACCTAAAGTTTAGAATCTGTATCAACAAATTTGAGTCCCTGAGGTCAAGAATAAAACTATGCTCAAGTTTACGTATTATTCCAAAATGTACAATTAGAAATAAGAGTAAACACGTGAATAAAGCTTTTATTCCAAATCAGATTTTTTTCCCCCTCTCTGAATGATTGCAATAGAAACTTTAATGGAGTGTATTTTTTTTATTGTGTAAAAGGCATGACATTTTAAGCTATTGTCCACGAAATCATAACATAGTATTTCTCACTGAATTTTAAGAAAATAAACTTAATCAGCTGCATGCAGTTGTACATGATCACATACCAATTTTAAAACATAATTTAAATCCATCTGTCTGACTGAACAAAATCTCATACTTCGGAGTCAGTAGCAGCTGAACAGTGGCCTCCACTACATTTAAATAATATTGCAGCTGTCATTTATGCTAACAAGCATTTTGTCACCTTGTGTGTTGAGGCTCTCTCAGGCCAGAGCCTGCCAGTCCTCTACCTGCCACCATGATCAATGGTTGCAAAAGCAATTCAGCCAATTTGAAAGTGTGTTTAAATTAGCCCGCACATTTCTTTCTTGCTATTACGGCTGTCTTGCCTGCACACAGCTATAAGACAAACATGATCACAGAAATTCTATAAAACCAGTGTGATGTGTGCATTTTAATCTCAATATGTGCAGGAGCTAATGAATTGTTTAGCACATCCATAATGAGTCGTGATTTGTGTTTTCTGGGGTACAGGAGGACGTGACTCTCTGGCTCTCTTTATGTATCCACTGCCACTATGGATTAGCCCCGCTCAGCATGTCAGTGGCATTTCGCTGATCTAACCATCCTGTTGTCCCTCCCTCCCCTACACAACACCCAACAACTCATAAACAGAAATTGACTTCGACTCCTGTAGGGAACACTGGAGGCACAGATGGCATTTAGCTTCAGATTCGCTCTTGTCTAAATATTTCATCTCTCAACAAGCCAAATGAATCCTCTCCATTCTAATACATATATAATTTGACAACAAGCCCAGAGAAAGCCACTCTGTGTAAATACGATATGATTAAAATGAATATCCTCCCTTGCTGTACAATAAGTATGTAATGAATAATTGATGACCCCTAATCATAACTGAGAGGTAATAGGGATTTTTTCACCACCCCAGATTGTTTATCCCCTCTCTGCAACAGCCTACAGCCGGCCAAAGGCGCTGATGAAATGTGCAGATATGTGTTCATAACATTGACTCTATAAAAGGAGTTGATGTAGCCTCCGGGTCTGAGAAGTGAAGCCAATGCATAAGTGCCTTAAACCTGCATTCTTAATAATGGCCAGGAGGGGGCAACTCTACTGGCTACAAAAAGTCAGATTGTATGGAAATCTGCCTCTCACTTGATTTATTACCCCAGTAAACATTTACCCGATTAGCTCATGGTCTCAATCGCTAGTTTTAAGTCTGCTGCAATACAGCATTATCTTACTTCCGTAAATTATGGTCCCATTTAGAGAAAAATATGATTAGAAAGGTATGCTTCAGAGTGTGGCTACCTTGTGACTGAGAAGTCGCTACCATAGCAACCTGTCAATCAGGAGTGAGGCATAGCAACGCACATCCATGGTCCTGTGAGCGTATATTTTGTTTGGGTGTTGTCTGTGTTTTTGTCTAAGACAGGGGTGTCCAAACTTTTTTCACTGAGGGCCACATACAGAAAAACACTGGGCCACTCACTAGAAGTGAGCTATATTGCTAACTTTCATTTATTAGTTGTGGTACAAGCTGGTCTTTGCCTTGTAGGCTCTTGTTCAGTGTGTTAAATGCCAACCAGAGAGGGTCACTGAGCTCAAGAAGAGTCCTTCTCTCTTCAAAACTGGTCCATTTCTGATCTCAGGGAATAAAACCGCTGCAGCACAGAGCCACGACTTAGCCAGCGCACATGACAGCCCCATCCGTCGTACCTCCACACAGCTCGTCCCATTTAATTCCGATCATGCGAACTGCACTTTAGCCTGCTAACATCAAGCAGCTCCTCCGTAATGCATTAGTGATCGTCATTATTCGTTATTAGCTGTGCTCTCATCGCACACTGCTTCTGAAACTTTCTACACTCGCTTGCTCTCTTACGTTTCCTTAACTCTGCCATTTTGGGTCACCTGTAGCAAATTTCTTCTTCTATTACTCATTTTATAGAGAATTTTCAATTCAATTCAATTTATTTGTATAGCCCAATATCACAACAGAGTGTCTCATAGTGCTTTACAAAGTTCACTGAAATAAACAAGTGTAAGCGAACAAACAATCTAATAAAGAGTCCAGCAGTCGATGAGGCCAATGGATCAGTCCGAGGCATCACCTGCCCTTTATGACCCTCCTTCTTCGGGAAGGAAAAGAGAAGCTGCCTCGTTCAAGACAGTTACGTGTTTTCATTTCATGGAAGTTAATTGTGACATTTCTGTCGCCAATAAATATCTTGCTCAGCATTCGGTTGTACTACAAGACACTCTGAGGAGTCCGCTTTTCAGTTTTTCTTGCAAGAAAATTTTTGCTCGCCAAAATTGGCATTGGCATTAATGTGAATCCCAGCTGCATCTTGCTAACCAAGCTATGTAGCTGGCTGGTTCCACCCTCTCCATCCATACTTGGGTGACCATATTTTCAAGCCTCCAAACCGGGACACTTCAGTGCACCTTATGTTTGTGCATGTGCACGCACGTGTTTATGCACGCACCAGCGGCGTTTTCATCAGAATGAGGGACAATTATTTCAGTGTTTAGCACACCTACTGAGCACATTTTCAACACCATGGATGCCATGAAGACAGCAGTTTTGTTCCTCCATACTTTACGAAGGAAATTCTAACTTTTAGCATACTGAGAGGTTCTGTCAGAGAGTGCAACCGTCACACAGACTAATCAATGTTGAATTCAGATGTGTGGTGCATTGTTTATGTTTTTGTATTGGGTTAGGTGATAATGAGTGAGACAGAATATGAGAAACATCTATGTAAGCGCTGAAAACATTGTTTAGATGTGGGACACCAGCTTGAAACTAGGACAGTCCCGAACAGACCGGTACGACTGGTCACCATAGATCCAAATATGGTCACGTCTGGATCCAAAAAAACCCCAAAATGGCGATGGCCAAAATGTCAAACTCCAGGCTTCGAAATGGTAGTCCACAAACCAATGGTAGACGTCATGGTAGCTTCATTATTCTTATATGGTCGTTTTATAACTATGCCAATCATGTATAGATCGTTTAAACTAAATTTAGAATATTTAAGGTTGTCTAGTCTTAAAAACATGCAATTCCACCAGCATTAACTAAATGTTCACAGTAAATATTTAAGCTACTTTAAATCTAAACAAGCATCTCTGAAATGAAGATTATTATTATTTCATGGCAAATGTTTTGCCACTTTTATGTGAAACATAACACAAACCTGGATTGAAGCTTTTCCAGTTGCGAATGTATAGTTTGATTATTACATACAGCTGAGCAAGCAGTTCAGGCGCATGGACAGGGGATTTAACACCTAGAAAGGAAAAATACACTGCTGTCCTTTCTGCCAGGCATGATTATCTTCTTTGGTACTTCCAATACATGTCAGTCACATAATCAGTGCAACACACATTAATGTTTTAGAGGAGAAGTACATTTTGTACACAGAGGACGTGACTCCTGAGACCAGGACTTGTAGGGAAGTGGACACGTCTGGAGCATTTGAAGCAAACTGGGGGAGGCTGTTATTCTACTGACCTGTCAGTTCTTCCTCCCCTTTCATCCATCTGATGGAGGCAGCTGGCTTGCTGCCCATGGCTGTGCAGGTGAGCTCTGTCTCGTTCCCCTCACTGACCACATCTTCGCGGCTCTCGATGATTGGGCTGCCTGGTGGGACTAACCCACAATGGCAACGTCAGAAAGACACCAGGATGACAACATTTATACACAAACACAATGTGGTAACACTTACTGATAAGAGTACAAAACGTGTTGAAGTGATGGGTGGATTCCTGTTTCTCCCCATTCAGAAATGTTCAAATCACTATTTTCACTCTACTAGTTTGTGTCATTAGTTAACACTTATTAGATCATCAATTAATGAACACTGTTATTTGTCTCTTTTATTTGATAAGCCTGTGGCCCTTTTTTTTCACTTTAACATTTCTGTCCATTTTTCTGACTTGTCAGCAGACACCTGCTGGTGTTTGGGAAAAACTCTTGTAACCCTTGTAAATGTGAGATAAACAACAACCATGTGACTGTTTGCATCTTATTTGATGAAAAACAATGTCATACTCTATGGGAATAGGTACTTGTCTACTTTCTGACTTTACCACTTTTTAGACCATCAAAGGAATGGGTCTGAAATGACCTTTGGCTGCATGAATAAATGTGTGTACATAACGGCGTGAGGCTGGACTTGCATACAGTGATGCTTTGAGCGAAATGCCCAAAGCACAAAAACTTATCAACAAAACTTACTAACTTAAAATTTTGGTGCGTTTACTGTGAATTTACTCTTCAAGCAGGCAGAATGTTAACCATCTTAGTTTAGCACATTAGCATGTACAAGTCACAGCTGAAGTTGATGCAAATGTCAGTATTTTTGCAAATATTTCTTCATATAGTAATTTAAATAGGGTTTTGGATTTACTGAAATGTTGTTGTGTTTGCACTAAATGAAACATCAGGGGACTATCAATGTCTGTAGGATTCATCCTCTGAAGACAAACAATGTCTGCTCAGAATTGAATGGCAATCCTTCAAACATTAGTTGAAATATCTGAGTCTGGACCAAAGTGGTGGAGCAACAGACCACTAATAACATAAACTCTCAGACACTTAGTCATTTCTCATAGCTGAGCAAAGGGAATTCATGATGCATCCATTAAATCATCATGAGCCGTGCATTAGTTATGCATTACTTAAGCACGCATTTTGTACTCTCATTATAAAGTGTGAATAAGTATATGTGATGACGTCCTATGGTTACATGGGTGTACATAAAATAGGATAAGACACAGTTGTCCCCCAGTCCCTTGCATTAGTCATTGCAGCAAACTTACTGAACTCCAGTTACATGAAAGCAAAAAAGTCAGCAGGGTGTTTATTTCAAGGACTCTTCAATGCAACCCTTGGTTCAGAAATACTGCAGCTAGGTTTCAATTGTACAACTAGAGTAATTACTTTAAAGTGCTTTTAATTCCTTTCAATCCCCCAGGATGTCTGCATGTATAATAAAGCTTAACTAGAGTAATTTCACTCCAAAGCATCAAAGTGTGGCACAGCTGACTCTCAATAGGGAATCGTTTGGAGCAGCCAAGTCAACATTCACCGGGATTCACAGAGTCAACACAGCTGCCAAACCCAACGTGGTCTGAGCCATCAGTTTCAGCATCTGCTCCTTTTCGTTATGCTGTTGAGCACCGCGAGAAGCTAATTGGCTGACATTTTGTTTCAGTTGCTAAAGATAACAGGATCAAAGATTACTATTATTTCAGATTCACTCTATAACAGAGCGAAATACAATAGAATTGTGTGTGTGTGTGTGTGTGTGTGGAGGGGTGTGATATGTGTGTGGGGTTCACACATGAACCCTCACACCTACCTAGGACAGTGATGTCTGCGTAGGCTTCCTGAGGAGGATCTGTGTAGAGCTGGCACACATAGCGTCCCTCATCGGAGAGTGACACATTGGACAGAGACACCCGCAGTTCGTTGTCAGAGAAATTCACCAGCTGGAACCGGCTGTCCTTCAGAGCTGTGGGGATACATGTGAGACAGAGACAGTGAGGATACAGAGTACAGGGACACGAACGTGAGACATGGAGTGAGAGGGAAGAGGGAAGGGGGAAAATGGGAAGCGGAGAAGGGTGAGAATGAGGGAGGGGATGGAGGAAGACAAAGGAGAGACAAGGAGAAAATGAGACAGAGATAAGAGTTGGGGGGGAAGGAAGGAAGGGAGAAGACAGAGCTGCCCTTTAGTGGGGCTTTCTCCTTAATTGAGTAAAAGAAAAGTGAGTTTCAAAATGATTCATACAAGTAGATTTATAAAGTAGCTTTACAGTTCACAGAGCACTTGCAATAACAGGAAAGTGTGAAGAGTGCTCATGAGGACTCCTAACAAGCTGGGAACTCTTAAAATGGGCTGCTGTTGGTCATGGATGGATGCATCAAACTCACATATTCCAGAAAAAGGAGAGGCGTTCAAACATACATAATGAATTAAATCACACCGCAGAGGTAGAGAGGGTTGGATGCCAGAGACTCTAAATCAAAAGTAGCCAGGAATCTGTATACTAATGCCGGTATAGATTGGCTGAATTTTCTTTTAATGTCGTCAAACTAGGTTAGCCATCACCCTCAGAGTTTTTACTCTGCTTTTCATTTGGGTCAGCCCCCATCCCTGAGCGCTCTTTTACATAAACAGCTTTGGTTGATTTGATTGGGAGCCCTTTTGATGTTTTGACCTGCCTTCTTTATCAAGTCCTCTCTGCATCTGTCGAGCTAACGAACTCTATTCAGCCCCTGTTTAAAGCACAGGGAGTTTGTTATTCTCGTCAGGCTTTACACTTAGCATCATGATCATTACCCAAGGTCTCGGGGCAGTGTCAACATGAAACCTCATCCCCCAATATAATTTGAGAGCTCTTTGGAAGTCTCTCCTCAAAGGGAAACAATGACACTGATGCACTTTGAGATTTAAAGCACCTGCTAGGGAGGGAAACCCTTCACTTCTGAGAATGTAGTTTATACGAGGCAGTTTCATAACTGGCTCACTGCTAACATGAGAGCATGTATGGTGCACAGTATCTAGTAGGTGCATATCTTCATCAAATACACAAATAAACAGCCAATTAAAAGATTAGGCAACTAATAATTTCAGCTGGTTTTGTGCCATATTTTGATTAAACTATATTTTATTAAACTAATGTTTTAATTTTAACAAGAAGTCACATGGCTATTTGTACAGGTCTTAGGTTTATCAGGTGGCCAGAAACACAACTTTAAATGAATATCAATTTGCTTTGTGTCTAACATGCTAGTGTAAAAGGCCATTTTGTGTCTGTGCTGTATTTACAGCTTTTTGCATGGTTAACGGAGCACATAGTTGGAGCTTGTCCTTATTGTAATTTAACTAAAAACTAACGTGAATTCAGCTGCTGTTCTTCATGCTTTTTGCTTTATTCATGAAGGAGCTTTTTAAAGCCAACTTTTAAAAGCCCCGAACACCTATTTTGTCAATCAGCTCCTTACTATGAGTGATTGGGCACACACACAATTTTCTGCCAAATTTAAACCAGTTTTTTGTTATTTCACATGAGAGGTTTCTGCATTTGTGTTGTAGTCCTTTCTTTTCTTACTGTTTTGAAGTGGGCAGGCCTCAAAAAGAAAAAGTGCACAGAAATGTGGGGCATGTCTTCAAATCAAAACGCGATGACAGTTGTGTGGTCGTCTACTTATGTTGCAAGCCCACTGTCAATCAAATCTGCTCAAACAACACCTACACAGTCCCGATGAAGCAGATTAACTGAGTTTTGGAGTGTTAAACTCTTAATATATAATATCCAAAGATTAAGATTTAACTAATGTTTTGAAGTTTTTCACTCATGACTATTAATGTTATAGAGAAATACTTAAGATTTGTAAAACTAGATTTTCAGGAGCTTTGAAAAACCAATGGGGATGCTATTTGATGCTAAAAGAAGAGTCTTTTGACAGAGCATCGCTTTAAACTTTAAACCTTTGTAACACAAAGTCAGATGACTCCCGAGGAAAGATGCAGTGAATAAATAATGGTGTTATATTGCATCACCATCCATAGAGGTCCACCTTTGCTGATAAAAGCTCATTTTTTCCATTTCAGATGACAACGGTGCCAAATTGCATGTCATTTTGAATACATCTCGCCAAATAAGTGGTTCATCCCAACAACACTCGCTCAGCCTGCACACCTATGACATAACTGATCTTTACTTGCTGAAATAGAAATTTGTTTATTTGGCCTTCACTTGTACTGTAAAGCTGTTATTATTTTGGTATTTGTGTGCGTGTCTGTTTCGGTAGCTGCCCCTTCGCTTGTAGCCGCTGTTTTGTAGCTCCTTGTGTGTCTCTCTGTCGCTGCTGTTTACTTCCTTGTATACAAAGATCTGCCACTGTGTCGAGCGGCCCCGTTGACAGGTAACAATGCCACTGGCTGAGGGGGGTCCCCACAGAGCCAGCAGTCCTTTAGGAACAGAGCCTAGAATAGCGCTGCCATGGGGTTCACTAGACACCATTACAGGGGAACACAAACAGGCAGCAGCAGCAGCCCAATAATACTTTCCTCACCTGTCAGAAATCTGATATATATCGAGATTTAATTGCACATAAACAAAATCCTTTTGTGTTTTGTAATGGGGAGAAAGAATGGCCCCATATGGAGCAGATTAATAAAGAATGAGAAGAAAAGGTTGTTCTAACCTCTTGGAAAGACTTCCTCAACAGTTCAGAGCTTATATCGATCGTTAACACGATGTAGGAGCTAATTATTCATTGTTGCTTTTGTAAACTGAAATGATCCCAGTCTCTATCTACTCCTTGGTGTCGGAATAAATATTTTTAAGTTGTAAAGCCACAACATGACCTGTGAATCCATTCGTCTCTGCCATACTCTCAGGCAGCTTTGGGAATTTTGTACAAATATGACGAAGATGTGTATTCAAACTCCCTTGATGCTCTTCGGAAGTGAGAAAATGGAACACACGTCTCGCTACCTAGACGTGTGAAATAACAGCTGGGATGCAATATAGACTGAAATGAAGGGTGTTTCTCGTTCACCTTGAATCTTGGCTCACATCCCAGATATAAACAAGTAAAAAAGCAAAGACAAAAACTCAGCTGAAAGTAGAGGTAGCCCATATGCTCATGCATAATCATAATGCTCAATATCCTAATCTAAGAGATTATCGTAAAATCGAACAGTGACAAGGACACAGACGTATTCCCATTATGGTAGCACTGTGTATTATCTCATATTAATCTTGCCGCATTCTGATTTTAACGACTTTTGTAAAAGAGCCAAAAAGTCAAGGACAGATGGAATCACAGAAAATGCACAGAAAATCTAACCTACAGCCAGAGGTGATCTCGTAGTGATATCTGATACCTTCACTGTAATGCCAGAGAGGTTCCTTTAGTACAGGATTCCCTGAAATGTGAAACTGATTTAAAAAAAAAAAAAAAAAAAAAAAAAAGCACACACAACTCAGGAATAACAGTTGTAGTATCTTTTCTTGTGCAACTCAATCTCACAAATCTAGTGAAAGCCTAGGTCTGAAATGGAGACTAAATGCTGTGGACACAAGGATGTGAGGAATATGCTCTTCACCACAAAATGGATTTTAAAGAGCAAATACAGTCAGGCCATTGACACATATTTTCCATGTGAAACAGCTCTAGTTAAGGTTTGGATCCAGCCTGCAAAATTAAAATGATTTGGTTAAGTTGTGGGACAGGATTTGGTAAAGCTTAAATAATTTACAGCCCAAAATTCTTAGATTTTTTTTCTGGAAAAGTGACAGCCCTCATGAATAACTACAGCAAGTATGAGTTTAATGATGACATAGCTCTTCAAGGTCTGCAACATTTATGTTTTCATTATCATTTTAGAATCTCACTCATACACATTTCATACCTTTATTTTCGATATCTTGGGGCTGATACACTGTCAACAGCTATGAAAACAAGCCATGGATTTAAAACTGAATTTACCTTTAAAGTCGTGGAGAAAATATTCTTGCAGAAATAGTCAGAAAAGTAGTCAGAATTAGAGGCAAATGCTTCTTTTTCATACCAGTAATCCTCTTGTGTTGGGAAAACATGAACGGACGTGCTTGCATATTTTACGCTGACTTTGGAAGATTTCAGGAGGCATGATTAACATTGTGTTTGAGGCACCAGGACTTACGTCTGACATCTTTGAAGTAGATGGTCTGTCTGTTGGGGTTGAGCAGCTGGATGACGGAGTCGTCGTTGTTTTTCACTCTGCAGCTGATGGTGGCCATTTCCCCCTCGATTACTGACACATTGTCAGTCGCCAGGTTCTGACCTTCGACTTCACAACGCAGACAAAGAATACAGATGGCAAAAATGAAATTTCAGATGGAAGACAGACATTCTTGTCTGGTTATTTACAGCCTGTCAAATATTTATATTTCTCACAACAGGGACTGCATGTAAACCCATGCACAGTGTAAAGATAAGTGAATAGGCCGTGTAGATTGTCTGTTTGCAGCCATGTCTAATCCTTTTAATATAAGAGCCATGTGCAATGTTTGTCACTATTGATCCCCCCCCAGCTCAGAGTGGGCCCTGTGAGTCAGTGCCAGATGGGCTGTAAGCTCTGCTGCCCACGAAGGTAGGGAGAGAGGAGAGGAGAGACTGCAAAAGAGACAAAGAAAGAGTGTAAGAAAGTGGCAAGTGGAAGATATGGGCGGGGTGGAGGAGGGGAGGAAAAGGAAAAGAGAGGGAGTTAAACAGAGAAAAGAGAGAGAGAGAGATGAGCCGGGTTGCATGCTGTTTATGGTTGAGCTTTATCAGAGCCCTCCATCTGAGGTTCCATGTGACCAATGTGCACTCCGTGTGCTCAGCTGTTCTGTTCTGTATCTCTAGGAATAAAAGTGCTGTAAGCATCTAAGTCACTCTCTGTACACTGGCATTGTTGCCACAGACAGGCTGTGGACCTTGTCATCGTAACTTACACCTCACATCAAAAACCCCTGCACAAAAAGCTTGGCTTTGTTTCCCCTGTCTTTCGAAAAGAACGAGGAAGAGAATCAAAAGTCACCTTGTGCTATATTTATCAAGCAGGAGCCAAAAAAGCATAAGGAGAATGGCTAATATGTTTTAATGCCTCAAGATTCACAACAGCGTAGGAACAACACTCTCAGCCACAGCCCCAAGAAAACATCAAAAGCACATTTGCATGCCCGAGTTGTCAGACACCTCTATTGCATTCTGACATTTACAAAGTGGAAGAGAAAAAAACACCTGCATTTTCAGATAGTGATAATGGGAATAGACAGCCAAACTAACATGATTCAAAATGAACTCTGTGAATGCTGCAAGCAATAAGAAATTAACCTCCTGCGGAGAAAAGCTCCTCCGACCTGTCTGATGCAATGAACTACCCATTTCATTCCACTCTGCTGCCAGGGATCAAGTTCAGGACAAAAGGAAGGTAATGGGGAGAAGCTGACGCAGATTATGTCCAGAAAGTACACACTGCAGCCCATTAAATGCTTGTAGTTAATCTAAATCAATTGCAATGCTGTCTATATTTACTATTTGTTAATGTGCTTTGGCATAATTTAATATTTAACTGTGAAAAAGGACACATGCACGAACCAAACTGAATGATAAGCAGAAGTAATGGTTTTTTGAGTTTGGATCAATGTTTACTATAGACAAGGCAATGCCTAATAACAGCCACTAGGGGCAGAAAGGCCAGCTGTCAATCTTTTTTGCAAATTGAATGTATTGACAAACAGACCAGTAGATGGAGGAGTGGGCCAATGGTGCATATCATGTCCAAAATAAATGTCAAACATTTGGATGCAATAACCCACACATTTGGCCTTTTATCAGACCTTGTATCCTCTGTAGAAACTCTGTTTCTCTGGATAAACTGCTTGTATTCACGTTGACTTGTAAGGTGCAACAGTAAGAATTGAGTAGGTAAATTAATGATAGTGGACTTGTTCTGGTGGTTAGCACTGTTGCCTCACAGCAGGTTTACGGTTTGAACCTTGAACCTTTCTGTGTGGAGTCTGCATGTTCTCCCTGTGCTTGCGTGGGTTTTCTTCGGGTACTCTGGCCAAGACATGCAGGCTAAGTTAATTGGTGACTCTAAATTGCCCGTAGGTGTGAGTGTGAATGTTTGTCTGTCTCTATGTGTTGGCCCTGTGATTGACTGGCGACCATTCCAGGGTGCACCTCACCACCTCTCGCCTAATGACAGTTGGGATTGGCTCCAGCCCCCCGCGACCCTTAAGGATAAGCGGTATAATGGATGGATGGACTTGAGTGTTCTGATAAAACTATTGAGATTCAAGATATCAAATGATTCTACAAAACCCCAGAATACATCCAATGCCAGTGTTTTTTTTTGTTTTTTTTTTCCTTTCCGCAATCTGTGGATGGCATTTGGAGTTTGGTTAAAGTTAGGGAAACAGTTTAGTTATGGCAAATTAACTTTGGTGAAAACAATGGTTCAACATTTCTTGCAGAGAATTAGATGAGAAGATCAATACCACTTTCATATCTGTGAAATATAAGGGTACAGACAGCAGCTGGGTGGCTTAGCTAACCGGCCAAGTCAACGGCTGCAGCCCCCCCTTCCCCATGAAAAGGCGAAGCAGCCGTGTGTTCTCGGCCGGGCTGTTCCCTTTTTACACTTTGTTGTTTGTACAGTTTTTTTTAAAGCAAAACAGATTATGTGTTAATTGAACTTTAGTGGTGCCAGTAGGTGGATTTTTTTTAGCCTACGTATCTGTTTCCCCCTGTCTTTGTGCTAAGCTAAGCTAACCAACTGCTGGCTCTACTGAAGTACTCAACATACTGAGATGAGAGTGGTGTCGATCTTCTCATCTAATTCTTCTCATCTAAAGGTATGGTTAAGGTTGGGGAATGGGGAAAAATGAACATTATTACTGATTCCACACCCTTAGTGTCTCCTCTTTGCTACAGAAAAGACACACAGTATTTCCTGGGCTGGACATAAATGTTGAGTGCAGAATTGCTCAATATTGAAGTAATTCTGGGTTGGTTTCAGATGATCTACTTTAGTTCAAAATCATCAGTATCTATAAGAAAGATAAACATAAATATAGACAGACTGCTAAGTTATTAAGGCACAAATAGGCTCTAACAGGTTTTAATAACAGGCTTTAATGTTCTATGGTAATAAATCCTGATTCGTATTTCCTCACAGCCCAGTAGTAACATGGCCTCACACTGGGTTGGGAATGACTGAATTAGTGAATGAACTAAAGAATAAGTGGAGTGAGCGATTAGTCACCTCCTTGCTACATACAAATAAGTAAATAAATAAAGTGAGAGATAATCATGAGCATCAAATCAATATAACCTTCATGTGGAGAGCTGAAATGTGAGATTGTAATGATATCAAGTGTGCTGGAGCTCCTTTGTAAATGCACTAAGTGTTGCAGAAGATGAGGGTGAAAGCAATGTGAAGTATTTTGATGTCTATTTTATTTCATCGCTGTAAAAGTAATATATTTGGCAGTCAGAACAGCAACATTGAGCAGCCTCAAAGCAAGGTTATTCTGCTCCCAATCTGTTGGACGGAGAGAAAGGGAATGCAATAGATAAATTCTCCATAAGGTTTAGCAGCCCCAAGCAAGGTTGGTCCCCCTCCAATATCCTAGCCTAGGCTCATCTCCAATTCAAAACACACATAAATAACGTCGCTGTGATTAGCAATCCCATCAAAGTGAAAACAGGCCACTTTGTGGAACATGGAGGGTTTTTGCAATTGGAGTAAACATTTTCAATTGCCTCGGCATCCTGGTCATGATTGGGTGCAAATGAGGAGAGGCAGTCATTAATTCTGGGTGGTGGGTGGGGATGGAGGGGGAGTGGGCAGAGGCATGGCACAGATGACTGGCTGATAAATTCACACTCATTCCAGCAGCTGTCTGGAAGAGTAAAGTGCCTGTATCTCTACACATGGCTGCCCTCCTGTTCCTGCATCACAACATACTGAATGAAACAGTCAGAGGGAAATACAGACCTTCAAAAGTCTGTGCGCTCTCTGAGGGGCTGTACAATCTGGCATCAAGTGTCTGGCACAGAGGCTCGGCTCATCAGCCGTAGTCAAAATGCAAAACAGCACCTACCCCGACCAATTTTAGCAAAAGTTGACGAAATCAAGAAACATTAGCAGACGGGCTCCTCCAGCAGAAGTTCGGAGACAGGCACCTTTGAATCAAGTTGGCTCACTCTTTGAACTTCTCTCTCTTGTTTTCACATCAAAAGACATGAAAGGGGTAGCAAAAAGCAGGACAGCCAGCCCCCAATTCCTCTCCCTTGAGTCACCGCTGTCTGCAGCAGTCGTGTCCTTTCAAGGAACAAGCAGGACTATAGACAGTCATTAACAATAAAAGTTTCTCCCTCTCGTTCTCTGATGCTGTCTTCACTGCAGTGTGTCTTTATCCTCCTCCGTCATTAAACCCTGATCCTCATGATGAAATGCTGTTTTAAGGATGTTCACAAGTGAGAAGGCTTCTGTCTCAGGGTATAATTAGCGCAGTGCCATTTCTCCCAGACCCTTTGCATGGGAAGGTTTCAAAAATTTCATACCCTCTAATTTGGCCATCTTTTCTTTTTCTACCAAAGACGAGCTCTCTCAGAACCTCAGTGTAACCGTTTGTATAATGATGCTGTAACGTGACTTGAAAATAAGCCTGTTAAAACCTGGGGAAAAACACTCTGTCCTCCCTCACTAACAGCAGTATTGAAAGTTTTGTCATTTTTTTGATATAAATGAAAGGATCTATACACTGTAATGATCAGGTGCCGCTTTCTAATGGGGCACCCTTTTATAAAGGGTTTATAAATCAAAGCTGGCTTTAGTAGTGGTTGATGAATCATTAAAGCTTCATAGATCAGTTTTAAGCCATGTTTATCTCCCTTCCAGCAATAGTAGATTGTTTAAAAGCATTAGTTACAACTTCTAAACCCTTTATGGACACTGTAATATTTTGCTGTTACATTTCTCAGACGTAAGCGCAAGTGTTTCAGGGAATTGTTTCAAAATGTTCCAAATCGTTGGGATAGAGAAATCAATTTTGACTTTTCATTTGGACAAGAAATATGTGCTCGTCCTTTCAACAGTGCAATGTGTTTTCTTATGTTTCTCACAAATTGGCTTTACACCACCTGAAATCACAGAGTTAATTTCAATAATTCACAGTTGGACATAAGATGATATAAAATGACAATGAAAGGTTAGCACACCTCTGCTAGCGTGGCACTTGTTTGCAGCTAGACATGAGAGAAAGGAGGGAGACAGCCACACACTCATGTTCCTGATGAAGAGTATGATATGGTGTATAGAGGTATCATACTGTTATGAATAATTCTATATGAGAATAACTGTGTAGTGAATAACGTTAGCGGCTTGGCTCTCACCCATTTTGGTTCAGACTTCCGTATCTGTCTAACTATTGGATTACTTGATCCATGAAATTCTGTGCAGACATTCACATTTCTGTTTATTATTTTGTTCAACATTTTGGTTAATGAATAACCTGCAGCTGAAGACATTCCTATGAGATAATATGCTAATTTTCAAATGATGAGCCATACTGTGTGGCAGTACATCCTTGTAGCTCTTGTGATTTGTTGTATATCAAGTCGACTTTCATGACTCTATCTATCTATCTATCTATCTATCTATCTATCTATCTATCTATCTATCTATCTATCTATCTATCTATCTATCTATCTATCTATCTATCTATCTATCTATCTATCTATCTATCTATCTATCTATCTATCATAAAGCCTCACAGAGCTGCTATCATGGCCGTAGACTATTGTTGTTCTAATTAAGAGCGATAGTTACAATCATTTGTGTTTCTTTTTGCTGCTGGTATAATTAAAACCAACACCAGTGCATCTCCCAGCATCGTAGAAAAAGCTCATTAAAAATAGACAAACTAAAGTCTCAACCAAGTAGTCTGGACAGACATTGAAATCTGCCATTACATGTGGCGAAATGTTGATTTGAGAATAAAAATAAAAAGAGTGGATCGGCATTGTGAGTTGCATGGCTCTCTCCTCCATCCTGAAAAGAAAACACCAACATAACCAGCCATTCATGTAAATATGCACAGATGAACAGACTGCAGTGGACAGCCAATCAACAGACACAGACAGAAGCAAGCACTTCCAAATGAACAGCAGGTAGCAAAAAAGAAAGAGTACCTGTCACGGTTTCAGCAGCTCCTGTAGCAGCGCAGGCAAGGACGAGAGCAAAAGAGAAGAAAACAGACAGATTGTGAGCAGAGAGGATGCAAGCAGACAGCCATATTCCACTGATAACAAAAAATATTCATAATTTCTAAATAGGGGTGTTGAAATTCATTAAATTCAAACTCCATATGCTATTTGTGTAATTTTCAACCAATTAAGAGAAATACAAAAGGCGTCATAATGGCTCATTTTTGCAATCCAGCCATTCTTTTTTTCCACAGGTGTCTACAGTCCCGAAATAATGAGCCATTTTTCTCTCCTCATCCATTTTTCCTGACTGTTATATTAATATGGAGGAACAGAGGGAATATGTGGACTTTGTTTTCTCCTCCTCATGTCCCTGATTGAGATTCCAGCCAGCCCTGCTCTGGAGCAGCCACTGCCTGGAGACGCTACCCCAGGGACCCGCGGTGTATCCTGGAGAGGAGAGCACCCATTCGGAACGGTGCCCACCCAAACTGGCATCTCGCAGGGCATGGGAGACTGGCGTGTTCCCAAGTCCCCGCAGCAGTGCTCAGGGCCTGCACCCTCGGGAGAGCTTCCATCATTCATTGTCTGCTATTCATAAACAACCAGCCCCCCGCTCCCCCCTCCCATCCCAACTCCCCCTTCACACACACACACACACACACCCCTCCTCCCCTTGCCCTCTGCTGCACATCCATACCTTCATTTTTATATTTCACACACCATCTTTTCTTATGTTGGCATTTCGCACAGACTTTGGAGCTTCTTTACTCTGACTGTGAATGTGAGCTTCAGTGGCGAGTGCACAGTATGTTGAAGTGACTGCTTGTCTCACTTGTCATTGCCGGCGTAATAAGGGTGTAAGGTATGACACATGTCCTTGTTATACTCCTTTGTGCATTTTCAATGTGTCAGCAATTCCCTCAGGACAAAAAAAAAATGTGAGTGACAAATCACACACAATGGGAAACAAATTTTGAACATTGTCCTGGAGCCTGCTACAATGTGTCGCAGACTTGAGCCTGTGCTTCTTTAAAACTTCAACTGTCACTCAAAACTTTATCTTTATTATGTGATAATTCAACATAATGAGGCTTCTGGGGCAATGTGGCTTCAGCTGCGAGTGTTTTGAACAAAAAGGGGCTGTGAGTGATAGAGGTTGATAGCCAGACTCAAACTCGGGCTTGAATGAGCACATCGCGTGTGTCCCAGTCCAACCAGCCCTCAGGACAGCCCATAATGAGGCTTTTGAGCTGCTTTAATTGCCAGGTAATTATAATGTTGTAGCAACATTATGTAAATGACTCATTATCATCTTGTATGTGTGGTATATCTGCCCTCATTTTATGTTACTTTGTCAAGAGTGTAACCCAGAAAAATGTATCAACATAATACTGGAGCATCACAGTGTTTAATCTTGTCAACAGAGACCTACTGTATACCCAACAAAAAGACTTGTGATATAGTGTGGTGACACCTTCCCTAACCCTTCAGCACGATCCACTTCCTGCTGGTGGCCCCTGAAGGGGCTATAAATAGCGTTGTGGTGTGTCTGCCGTGCTCCCCTTCTCTCCTCTGTACCTGCAGCACATTAGGTAGAAGTTATGAGGTGCCAGCACGACTGTGATTAGATGTCATGGCTGTCGCTCTGCTTAGACAGTGCTGATAGACAGATTTCTGGGGAAATGCGGGTGATGGCATTCGTGCGAGTGCAGCCATTGCACCAATCTGTCAATCACTCGGGATGAGTGCAGACAGGCCGACCGTCCTCCAAATAATGTCTGTCCTTGTCTCCTCACCTCTTCTCTCTTTCATCCAAATCTCATCCTCTTGTTTCGCAAGGCGAGCAGCATTATGTTCAGAAAGTGTAACATTTCCCTCTTTCCACCTGCCGTGATGCTACATTTCCTGCTGCAAACACGCTCATTGTTGACATTTGAAAGGGCATATTCTTGTACTGCATTATGTTTTCTATAAGAACTGAGGCTCTAAGTGCTCTGGTATTCAGGCAACTGTGTTCAACCCATTGCAACCCCAATGAATCCATAATAATCTGCACTATTTTTTTAGTCACTGACGCAAACTAAGGAGACTGGATGTCTGGTACGAGTGGCACATAGCCTCTCTCTATCGCTACTGCTCAGTAAAAGCAGTGGGGTAACACTAATGAGGCAACATTTCGTCTCAGTACTAGTGTGATGCCTTTGAATTACTGTTCTTCCTTTCAGGTAAAACATTCCCTTGCTCATTTATGCTCATGATCTGCAGCATGTTGCATGTCAACCTAGTGTGTGATCGCACTGCATAAGAGGACACAACAGAGCTGGATGCTGTAGTTCCCCATAGAGATCCACACTGGTTACCTTTTGTGACTGTGTGTGTGTGTGTGTGTGGAGCGATGCTGTCTTACAGTGTGAACCCACTGTGTTTTCATTTAATTAGAGGGATCAGAGGTGGGCTTCAAACTTTCTCTCTTCAAGGAAATCGGATGGAAAAGCGAGCTCCTGCAGAGTGGACCCAATAAACACAGACGACTTCTTAGGTCAACATTTTCACAAAAGAAACCGATCAAAGAGTTTCAGCCGTCCTTGCAAAAAAGAAAAACAAGAAAAAAATACCTTACACCAGTCTTTGTTGTCAGGCATATTCGTTGTCAAATCCGCATTAAAATATATCGTACTCATACCTACTGAAAGTGCCCGTTATGTGCATATGTGCATATGTATTGAGTTTTGACAAAACAATCCAGACTCTGTGTCCATTTACCAGCATCTGGAGCTTTCAATCATATCACACAGTGGCTTGTCGACGTATTCATCTCCATGACGACTGAACAATGATTAATCCATTGATCCACCAACAGAAAACAATTCTGATAGTTAAGTCTCCAGTTAGTTTCTGGAATTGAACTGTTTTCGGTGTTTCTCATTCAGCGAACTGAATACTTTGGGATTTTGGACTGAAAATATATGTAACTTTGTGCATTCTCCACTATTTTTCTCTCCAATGCAGGTTATGGTGCACACTTCAAAGCTCTGGAACAAGCTAGTCAGTGGACCTTGAGTTGGGATTGCTTTAAACCAACGAGGAAGGTAAGTTGCTCTTTTCTGACTGTGGAATTGAATAATCAGCCGTATCTGTATATCTCTGACGCTCTGGTCAGAAAATTACCATCATATATCACATCTGTGGAACCCTGGTCCATGTTCAAGTCACTCCAGTAATTGGCTGCTTCGTCATGTATCGCATGGAAGGACTAATCTTGGAAGGTCTGCTTTTAGTATCAGTGCAGCAGAATGATGGAATCCCTTGCAATGTGACCTAAAACTGAATACCCTTATACCTATTGGACACTTTAGCAGCGAACTCAAAAGCCTATGATTGTTTTTATCTGATTTGTATGGTTGTATTCCCCATGGTAGATACTGTTACTGATTTTTATTTGCTGATTTTGGCTGCATTTTCCATGGTGTAATCTCGGCATCATTGCACGGCAAATGAGGGTCACCCTCCATGACTTCTGAGAGAATCGTGAATAAAGGTTGTCAAAATCAAGTCCTAGAAGTTCTATGAATAAAATCATAACAGCTTCTGAGCTTGCATGTTGACACATCCATCTCCATAAAACTAAGGAAAAATCCATTCACTAACTGTGTGATACAATAGAAAGCTCTGGGAAAAGCTAGTAGGTTGACCTTGAGCTGGGATTAATTTTCCAAAATACTATTTCTAAGGTCAAGAATGAACTTTTGTGCTTATTATTGGAGTTTAAGCCTGTAATGGCTTGTGTTTTGTTATACTTATGAAATAGTAATCACAGATTTGTGCATTATTCAGTAATTAAGGTGTATTTTTTTTTTTTTAGAGACATGACCTGCTTCTTTTATTATCAGCTCTCAGTTCCAGCTTAATTCAGCCCAACCTGTCAGTGAGATATCAGGAAACGCTCACCTGTGAACACTACAGGGAATACTCCGATTAACTCTCCCCAGAGTTGACTGAAACATATTAATCAGGTAGGCTTACAGGAGATGCGAAGCACGTTCCTGCTCGATAAACTGTTATAAAAAGGAGATTTCGCGAATATCCCAGTAGAGGTGGTTAATTGCTTACTGTTAATGGGATATGCTTTGTACATGTCCAATCTATGGCCTGAATGTTTGTGCTGTACTCATGAAAAGCCAGGAGGACATGTGTTGTTGAAGACAGCTTTTACTCTGAGAGATTAAAGGATAATCCTTCAGAAATGCTGGCAGATAAAACGCAGATATATTGAATGTGGTGCCCTGTCTCTTCTTAGGAAAGTGCTCTGGGCATCTGCAATTGCACATAAATAACAATAGATGGATGTTCTTATGAATAAAAAGCTAAAATTAAGACACTTAAGCATCTGTTATGTCTTTGAAAACAAAAAAAGGTGTGTAATCTCATTGGTGTACGTGACTGGGTCTTGTCACTCCCAACTCACATGAAAATCTCTCACGAAAAAAGAAAAAAAAAACGGCTGGTTGCAAACAGCAACAGCAACCAGCCGCTTTAATGACAACTCAGGTAGTGTTCGTCTCTCACAGTCGTGTCAAGAAAAAAAAAAGAGCGCACTAACCCATTTCTGACTACTGTAGATGCCACACTGCCGTTCCAGACAGAATCACATGACAGACACCGAGCTCTCCCAGTTCCACAAATAAAAAGGCATCAAAAGGAAAAAATAAAAGTGAAATTAAAAAAGGCAGCGGTTGCTTCATATCGCTGTGACACATCTATCAAAAGGTAATTTGACATAATAAAACAAGACAATGCTACTAGGCAGGATGTCTCAAATCAACAGAATATGAGACAGGAAGAGCATCATAGTACACACATATTAAGTCATGCTGATTGTGACAAATGCAGTAACTTCAGAGGTCTATAAATCACCAAGCAACTGCATTTGCCGGGAGGTACAATGATTTCCCTTTTCCTACGAGGCACAATCATTCACTCTGTTATGTTAACAAGACTGGTTGACTGAGCATGGACTTAAGTGCTGCAGCGGCAATGTGATCTGCACCCAAAACCATGCAGCAGAGAGACAGTCTCGCTTTAAGTCGAGGTGAAGCTTAACCCTTGGCAAAGTGACACATCACATCTCATTCAGAGTGTCTATTTTCGGGTGACGCTGCATCTTTTTGTGTTTTTCTCCTCAGAGGCAGCAGGCACTGCAAAGCCTCTTTTCAGCCCCAGTTTGTGTTTTTTAAAAGAAAGTTGCGGCAGGAGTGCTGCTCCTGTTACCACAGGAGAGAAACCGAAGCTCTGATTCAACACGCAGCCCTGCTCGGATCAAAACGCACGCAGAATGATACGAATCAAAGCCTCCAAAGAGTCTTGGGGGAGGGATTTTTGCTATTCTGGAGACGCTGTAATGCCTCACCTATGGTTCAGTCTCTTGCCAGGAAAACCCACACGAGCAATGTTCACAGAAGCAATGGCAAGTGTGTGTGCGCCTGCTAGCCTGCTAGCCTGTCAGCCAGCATATCTGCTTACTCACTATGAATGTGCATACATCTGATTAAGCGTTTCTCCGTGTGTGTGTATGTGTGTGTGAGAGGGGTAATTAGGACATTAGGAGAAGCTTCTGACAGGCTTGTCATCGCCACAGCCTGCCCAGTGGAAAGGAGGTGGTCAGAGGGGTAAGTGGGGGTCCCGCAGGGTCAAGAGACAGCTGCTGCACCACCACTCACTGTCTGGAAGCTCTCAGAGAATATTAAACCATTGGGGCCACGGCCAAGACGCTCCCTCATTTATGGAATACACAAAGCTGTTTCACAAGGAGGTAGCGACTAATTTATTCCACTGTTATAAAAGTGCTATTGTTTTTTATCCTGAAACATGAGAACATAAACATAAAAAGAAGAAAATAAATGGCAATGGCATCGAGGTAATTGAGGTTATTTTGTAAATCAGTGAATTCACAGCGGAGTGACTGTTGTTCCCGTTTTTACACACACTTTTTTTTGTGATTATAAATCTGTGTGGTCTCACGCCTCCTGTGTATCTGTCTCCAGCAGGGAGAGACTCTATTACTACAGTATGAGACATATTAAATACATCCCCTGAGGCTGATGACCTTGGCGATGACATACCATTAATTGTATAGATGGATTATTATCATCACAACAATAACATGGCTCCTTTTCTGCTCCACTCTCCCTAACACCTGTGCCATTCTCTGTCTGCCTCTGCTCATATACTCATAATCACATCTATCAGCCCAAAACGTTAACTGCATCCGGGGACGCTAAACACGTCCATTTGTTTGCAGTTGTAATGTCTTTTGTGCGCCTCAATCAGGCACCTGTCAGACACACACCTGCTACCTCCAAGCTAAGAGAAAAGGCAGAGGGAAGGCCTTTTGTTTCCTCACAGAGTTTATAATCAGCACGTTGTTTCCAATCTTCTTCCACCATTTTTCAATTTCCCATTTCCCTTTTCTCAGTCAAATCACTGCTATCAATCAGGTGCATGTTTGAGAGAGGCGCGAGCGAGAAAGAGTGTGAGTGTATATGTGTGTGTGTGTATGTGTGTGTGTGTGTGTGTGTGTGCATGTGTTAGAGAGAGAGAGAGAGAGAGAGAGAGAAAAGGGGGAAGTTCCTTGATGGAACCATCTCCAGCCCTAGGCCTCATTAGTCAGAGACTGCAGGAGGAAATGTGTGTGTGAATATGAACAGGGTATGTGTGTGTGTGTCTGTGTGTATGTGTGTGTGTGTGTGTGATAAAAATGAATACTGTTAGTGTGTCTGTCAATATGAGGCCATTTAACATTCTCCATTTCACCCGAATGATGCACAGCGGACATTGTGCTCTATATTTCAGTTGCACTAAATGGATACTCAACCCAGTAAGTTCTATTATATTTTGCCCTTTCCCTCCACTGTGCTTACTGATATCATGACACAAGATGACCTATAACGTCTCAAAACAATTTCTATGCCACCGTGACAACATCCTCTGCGTATCAGCATGCAGCGCAGTGAGGACATCTCAGAAATGAATGCAGTTGACTGATGTGGCAGTCAATACGAATCAAACCATAACAGCTGCATAGGCACAAGCCATATTGATCTCATGTGACAAGAGGAGCCGGCAGTGCATTGACATCTTTAAAGGGAGTCAACTTACTCGCTTTGATAGTCTGTTTTGCTGAACACACCGACTACTACAACCGAAATAACACAAAGTCCTTTGTTAACATTCACAAGGCACAAATTAGGCAACAAATACAAACAGTGAATAAAGGATGAGCAAACACAAATCCAGATTATTGCCAACGTGGCAATATGCTCCATGTTTTACTGAGTGTATTGATTATAAAGAAGATCTATTTGAAGTGGTCGTACAAAATGGCAACTATAGTAAATTCACAATGGCAGGGTAATATACGGCTTCACTGCTTTCATTTATTCACAGCTTGACATTTCCTCCCTTCCACAGAGTGTGCTCTAACTGTGTGCCAATGGCCACATCATTTAGACTGGACCCGCATGAATATTTAACATTAGTGCCTGGCCCGTAGCTCACAGAAAATGAATTATTTTTAGTAGGCTTTGCAGAGGCACCGTGGAAATACCCTCACTCTGGTGATGAATCGCTGGAGAGTTTATGTTGTATTAAGCAGGCAAAACAAATGGCTATCAATCATTTGAAGCTTTTCATGCTTGCCAGCTACACATCCCTTCCCCCCTTTTTCAGAGATTCTCTTGGTTTTCAGAGGGATCAGCTGCCAGCCTTGGGTGTGTAAAAGAGGGTCAGGCTTCAGTTTGCTGGCGTTTGTTGACAATCCCTCTCCGGAAAAAGAAGGCAGACTCAGGACGTGTTACAGTAGGCAGCAGGCAGCTTTAGGTAGGCTGCATGTTGGCATGTGAGACAAAAAAATAGTTCTACTGCTTAACCCTAGTCATATAAACCATTTTCAGTGCCTGCATGTGCATCTCATTAATTACATATGTGAACTTGAAGACCAGGTTTAGTTGAGAAGTAGGACTGCAGCTTACTGTTATTTTCTATATTAATTGATAAATAATTGTGTCTCTAAAATGTCAGAAGATCAGAAGCCAGAACATACTTGTTTTAAGTCCAACATTATATCTAAAATGTCCCAAAAATCAGTTTTCATTTATGTGAAATCTTTCTCCGGATGTCTGTCAAAAACGATGATTTTAAATCATACTGCCCACCAACAGCTGGTTGGCCAAAGATGGTCTGTGTTAAAATTCTGACAGTGAGGCCAAAAATTTCAATTTACAAACCAACTAATGTCAGAATATGACATGAAATGACTCAAAATACACTGGCAGAGCTAGCGTAACGTAACTGCTAAAAAAACATTTATCTCAGACTTACTTTGCAAAACATGCTTCCCATGTTGCCCTGTCTTCCCCCAATTAGCCTCTCAATCTCCTCCTCATCCTCTTCTGGGGTTTTTCTACAGTTTGTAATTCTAGAGAACATACAATGAAAGTGGAAGTTGGATGTCCATCCAACGGTCAGCTACAGAGGGGTGCTTAAGCTAGCGTTGTTTCAATCCACAAAAACCTTATTTCAAACTTTAAAGAAAATCTCAAAGAAACTAAATATAACAGGGTGGCTTTTATGGAAATGTATATAAAATATTGCACAAGACAATATTTCCATTTGATGGAGTGCAGTTATTTCACTCAGTGTAAACAGCTATAGCTTCAATGAAGAACTGGAACAAACTCAAAAGAATACATACATATGTATGATCCTGTCAGTGTAGAGTAAAACGATTTTTCCACTTTAAGAAAACTGAAGCTAGGTGTATAATGTGAAGAATTTGGACAGTTGTTGTGTATGTATAATTGTGCTTTTGCAGTTTAGCATGAATCTGCAGCTATGTGACCTTTTCCAAAGTCTATTTCAGAAGCAAAGGTTTTGGGTGAAATTTTTTCAGATTTTTCCTTTTCATAACAGCCACCATGTTTTATAGCATATATCAATACTTGTCCACTCAATAGTACATTTGTCCAAGCGGGTGTAAAGGAAGGGTTGAGGGTTGTTTCATCACTTAAAATGAAGTCTGTATGAAGGAAAAGGTCTATAGAGTCTTGCCAGGCCAGTGCCAAGGCCGGTGGTACAAAGGTGTGAGTCTTGAAAATAAATAGTTCCCCGCACAAATCAAACCAAACTAAATAAAACATTAAGAGGGCTAAGAGATCAAATCTAAGAGTGCATAATGGAGTAGTTCTTATAGATGATTAAAGCTCTTCATGCTTCCCCTACCTGCTTTGAGTAGTTTTATTTGATTGGCTACGTAATTACCTGAACATTGGTTAATTGCTTGTTAATTTACCTCTCACAGAAATCACATAACCCTCCAGTCTGCCAATCAGTAATTTAAAAATCATGTATAAATTCAGTCACCTAAAATACACACATGCACACGAGCGAGTGCCCAAAACGCAGACGTGACACGACAGAGTTTACAGATTCTCGCATTGCTTGACAGTTTCATTAAGACAGATTACCGTGACCCTGAAGTTTTAATCTCCCAGATAAAGTGAAGCTGTTTTTACACCCATCCTCAAGGATGCACTTCATTTCCAACAACATCCAACCAGAGATGAGATTTGGCCTCTCTCAAATACAATCTGAATTGCTTCAATTGATTAAACAGAAACTGGCAGGCTGAACAGAGGAGAGCAGACTACAAACCCGTCCACACAGCCACTGGCAACTGTGGACACAAGATTGAGGGTAAGATATCTGTGAGTGGCCTGGCACCTGAGTCAGAGAGATAGTCCTGCTTACTTGGGGAGGGAGGGGCGGGGGGTCAAATTGGAGACAGACTGGGTGGCTTTGCCTGTGTTTCCCCTTCAGGTTAATATTTTATGGATGTGCGATACAGTTCAGATGACAGTTGAGATGAGTGAGAGCCAGCGTGCAGGCGGCAAGAGTTCAGCGATTTATTAGAGGGGAGGGAGTGCGGCATGGGGGAGAAGTGAGGCTGAATCTGAGAAATGTGTTAGTAGCTGTTAATGTGAGGAGTCTCAAAATGACTAAAGTTTGTGCATGCACGTGTGTGTGTGTGTGTGTGTGTGAGAGAGATGAGTGAGCTCTATGTGCAACCCGAGCCAATGAAGAAGAGGCACCGGCAGTACAGATGTATCTCTCTCTGAGCCCAACATGAAACACAGGAAACGGCCTCTTTGATCATTACCTACCTGTCAGTCTGCCCTCCACAGGGACCGCCTGTTACGACTGCTGATGTGCCGCACTGACAGACCAGAAACACACATGCAAACTCAAACACATGGAGAAAAAAAAGCAGCACTGCTATGAGCCTGACTGGTGTCGGCGTTCAAACTCGTCCCAGAGGAGGTATAACCATGGCGACCAACAGTGTGGGCAAAGCGCAGGTTTATTATTCTATATTTGGATTCCAATTAGCCTCAGTGACTGTGCGGCCTGCTGGGGTCCACATTCACATTTGTAACATGGGCAATTTAGTCTCAACTCCCCGTGATTGTATGTTTGTTGAATGTGGGAGGAAACAAGCAGAAACCAGTGCCATCAAAGGGAACATGTCTGACAAAACATGTCTAGAAGTAGTGAGTCAAAAGCAAAGAGGCTTCTAGGTTTATTTAATTGACTTACTGCTTCTGTGGTAGATATCCCGTAGAAGGCCTGCAGAGGAAATTTGTAGACAAACAGCAAGACAAGGCAACCGCATATGGACGGCGTCAGCATTGGGAGGTGACCACCTCCTGTGAGAACCAGCCGCTGTACCACAAGCTTACTCATCTTACTGTGTGAGTCTGAATCCTTTATAGAAAATGCATTTGGTGAAGTATTTGATGTTGATTTAGGCATTTTCTCTCCTCCTCCTCCTCCTCCCACACAGTTTGTATGACCACTGTTGCTTGCTTTGCTGGACCTTGTTGTATCCTGTAGCTTTGTCTAGAAATGTTGCCACATCCCCCCAATTAAGTTGGTGTGAAGATTGTTACTGTAACTGCTAAAATGGGAAAATAATACGACCTGAAATTTGCTTTAAACACTCTTTAAACAGCTTTAAAGTGTAAGTTGAACCAAATTACAAAAACATATTCTCAAAGTTTGAACTGGTGGTCATCATACTGTATTTGTTTTATTAAAATACAATTGGAGGTTAATGGAGTTCCATGTCTGGCCTTTACAGCAATGGGAATTTCAACCCTTTAACCTGACAAGGAAGTCAATATTAGACAAATCTCAATTTCAATCAGGACAGATGTTTCTTTTTATTAGCATCTAATGCCAACATTTAGATGTTAGTCGTGGCAAATAAACTGTATTTGTGCAGGTGTGTTTTGAACTAAAGCACTTCACAATGTCGCCTCTCATTCACCATTTACATACACTCATGCACCGATGCACTGGCTTGGGGTTCACTGTCTTTCTCAAAGACACTTTGACATACGAGGCAAGAGTAGCCAGGAATCAACCTACCAACCCTCTGATTAATGGACGACCCTCTCTACCTCTTGAGCCAGATCATGGTTACGGTTGATAAAAAGTTCTGTGACTGGATGGAAACTCTGGTCCCCTGCATGAGTCTAATGTTCCCTACATGCCGCCCCAAAACCCTACAATCTACCTTCCTAGTTAAAGGGCACATTACTTCCTGCACTGACACCGAATCTTGGCACTGTATGTCATTTGTGAGCTGTGGCTTCGTCTGTTCAATATTGGGATACTGGGATGGAAAGTTTATATGTAAAAAATCAACAGCAAAATCTCTTTCCATGAATATTATCCTGCTTACACTGGGTGATCAAAAAACAAAAAAAAGCACACGCACTGTTAACGGTTTTCTTCAGGACTATTTCTTCTGTTTGATTAGTTCCAATGAAAACCTTCATTATATTGGAGAGGAAGCGTCATCTCAAACCGTGGGCAAATAATACCAAAACTAACCAAATGAACCAAATGAAATCAGTGGGGGTTAATGAGAAAATACTGAATATCTTTTGTAATGTGGGTGATCTGTTCCTTTAAGGCTATGCTGCAAAAACCAGCAGTAGCAGGAAAGTTGGCCTCAGGCTCCATCCTCAGTTTGACTAAAACTAACTTTAAGTAACTTACAAAGTTTAAAAATGTCCTAAAGTGTCGTCTGTGTCACCTTTATATGCATCTATGTGTTAACAACTGTTGGTCAACGTTTTCAAAGGGAATCCTTCAGAGGCTCAGTTTGCTGAAGCTTGTTAGGGGAATATCTGCACCTTTATGATCAATCGAAGAGTTTCTAAATCCTTATTCCCTCTGCTGCCTTTGTTGCTCTTGTTCTCAGATTTTTCTGTCATTGCCTTTTTCCAGCCTCCATAGGTTAAAGTTACCTCTTTAATCTTCATGTGCCCCCACTGGCACGGAGAGTAAACAAATGAACAGTATTATGCAGCAGCAAGTATACACACATTTATATGCAGAGCCGTGTTGAGCTGTGTTTCTATTCCTCTTTCAGGCGAGTTGGACTTCGTTGTTAGTATAACACCCACATGACTTAGGGTGGTCACATTTGGTTGCAGCAATTTACACTGTTTAAGTTGTAATGGCTTTTCCACATCTTTCTCAGAAACAGCTAAGACACCTCTGTAACTACTTTGGGGATACACTGCACGACCACAGCGCCGACACCATTAGCATACATTGTACTGTCAATTTTAAGGTAATGTTTGCAGCTTATTCTAATGGGAATGAGTCAATTTGTTTTGAGAGTGGAATGAGAATATGAGGACAGCGGAAACATGCGTCTATGATGTTGTGTGGATTCCAGCAGAAACATTACATTATATATGCCAAATCTCCTGATGCACTCTCACATAATGTCATCTCTGTCATGCTCCAGATCAGAGAGTCTGATCTTGCAGCACAACATCAAAGACTCCTCACCGATCAAGCGCATGCCAACCAAACCGGCGTCCAACAGACTGACAGACTCGCGCATATTCACAGCAGCTCATTGCATCTGTACCTTCAAGTCTGCAAACACACTAATATGATCACATCACACAGCGTTCGCTTATCTCTGCCTGCACTTCTCACCTCAGATAAAGAAGATGTATATCTATCACTGCTTTACCAGCCTGTGTACATATACTTTGGAATATCATTTAACACGCACAATATAAATTCAAAGACATGAAGCCATTTTTCCATGCCAGGCACAACGGTAGAGGATGTATTCAGACTGTTGTTAAGTAAAAGTTGAAATACCAAGCAACAGTCTTGTAAAACTTTTCAAGTATTAAAGTAGGCATGTAAGTTTGTAAGAAAGAGGTTAAAATCTTAATCTTCAAAACTATCAGATTCATGTAGTGGAGTAAGAAGAGCAAAATTACATTATTAGATACCTGAAATTTATAAGTTACATAAAAGTACTAGTAACTGCAGAGCTGTATTTAAATTCTGTACATCAGTTTAGTAGCTGTATTTACATCCCACTGCTGCTTGTGGCACATTTTGGTGTGTCTCATTGTAGGCTAGAGATTAATATTGTTTTAAAATGTGTCAATGATAGTACAGATCTAACAGCACTGATTGCAAACTGTTTTTGTGCCTCACTAAGTGGTGTCCAAATACCAGCAATTGTACAGGAACTTTTCCTCAAAGAAAACAGTCCAAAATTGGTAAAACTTTAATATAAATAAGGAACGTTCGGATCAAAGTATGAGTGAATAAAAAAGTCAGTCTGACTGCGTGCTTACTGTACTTAACAGATTTAGATTTTCTGCGCTACAGAAACATTTTGGTTGTTACGTACTGCATCCTTCCACTAATGACACTAACGTCAGGGTTTTGCTGCAACAAATCCTACAGCAACAATAATCCAACCGCCATTACTACAGCTACTAATAATAATGCTAATAAAATGTGAATGTAGGATGCTGCACAGCGGCCGTTGCCGGAGGAGGTGATGAACACAGAGGAGATGATCATCATGGAGGAAATAAAGGGAAAGAGTCAGCTAATCTATGGCATAACACTGCTGACACCTCGTAAGATTAGAGACGCCTCTCAGTCTAAATCAGTCCTCTATCTGCATGCTTAGTGCCATTACTTGCTTTGTGGGGTACAACCCTCAGGGGTGCATTGCCCACACAATGGTAGTTGCCAAGCTGCAGAGCAGGAGCACACACTTTAGCACACCCGGATTTGCACACTGAGCTGAACTGAATGTGATGATTAACAAGGAAAATTCAGGGAAATCTTTTAGACAGTGTCTGAATGTTCCTGCGGGCTGAAGGCACAGACACAGAGGTAGAAACTCCCCAGCAGGCGTAAATCACTAAGAGTTTCATGTCAGTCACATTTAAATGCAAGATATTATATCTCAGGTTCAACCTTAGTGCTAATACAGCAACGCAGACAGTTGGAGCTTTGATGACCAGAAAAATGGCTATTGAGGGATTTTTTTATTTTTATTTTTGCTTAACGCAAAACACACCAGCGAGAGTGTGTTTTCCAGGAAGATCAGTGCTATGCATAGGGTATTGTTTGTTTTGGGCAGACGAGAGACTACCACTGGAATGCTAGAGTAAATACCCAGTTTTGTCAGTTCTCTGTGCTGCTGTTTGGGATCCAGAGCAACCGCAGGATCAGCATCAGAGAACATTTTCATCCCTCGGCTTACAGACCTACTGAACTGCAGCTCTACATCCTCTTCCTAGCCTTACTGCTCTTAGCTGTGAGCCAGCTTTACGCCTCGAAATAAAAATGGCCCCACAGCTGCTCCTCACATTTGATTTGTGTACAAGGTTGCAGGACGTACAGTTCATTGGTGAGTTCAGCTTGGGATTTTTGCTTTTTGTGGCAATATGAGGAAATTAATAATGTAGTCTTTGTGACTTTGTGTTGTGAACAGTAAAATGAAATGACAGGAAAATGTTTTTTTTTCTGTAGAAGTTCAAGTCAATTTTGTTCATTTGCAGCAAAAAACACTAAATTATGGTTAACCTTTCAAAACCAATCAGTTTAAATTTTCACCTTCAGACTTGGTTTTGTATTGAAGAGGTGCAGGGTACTCCAGTTGATTTTTTTAAAATTAAATTACCAGAGTCGATTTCAACAATGCCAAATACCTCACATACAACCTGGCAATAACACAGACTGTATAATGAGGTAAAATAAAGGCTAAATGAATCCAAATCAGAGGAGCCATGGGACTGAGGGAATATGCACTGCGAACAATTAGCTAGCTCATCCAGCATACGAATCAGCTCCTGGCACATTACACACATACTGTAAAGCTCATTACTGCTGCAAAACACACAATCAGTCGATCAAATTCAGTGACAGAGCATTGAGCGAGCTCTGTCAGGATCCGCCTGTCATTCAACTCTTTAACCCGCCGCTGCACCCTAATCACCCAGCGCAGACACAACAACAGCCTCATGTTGTGTTTTAACAAGTCATGCTTCGTTATGTGCAGGACTTTTCCCAGACTTTTTCGCTCTTTGATGGATGCTGACTGTTGTGATGCTTTCATCTCCTCCCTCCAAAAAAAAAAAAAAAAAAAAGAATTCTTGAACGCAAACACCCATGGTTAAACATAAAAGGGCTGAGATATTTTAAAACTGACATCACTACAAAGGGACTGAACACATTCAAAGGGTATCACAGGAAAGAGATTCAAAAGCCTGCTAGTCACCTGTAATCCACTGCTAATACTTGGTCCCCACAACCCCACATTAACATTCACACCATTCACACACACCCTAATATACACATACATACAGTGAGTGATTGCAATAAGTGATTTATTAATATTCAACTCAACACCAGCGAGATGTACAGCTGCAAGAATTTCTCTCATAGATATTTTGTATTTAGCATGCCGAGAAGAAGGATCTACACACATACAAGAATTATCTTGTGAATATATCAGTGTCATTACAGATCAGCAACTGTTTTATAGTGACAACTATCCTGTTAACTCGCATCTATGTCTCTTTTTTTCGTTGTTTGTCTCTGTGTCTCATCCTTTCATCGCCTCAGCTCTTTGTCTCTGCCTCCACATTCTTTTAAATTTGTTGCCTCAGTCAGTTGTGTTGAAAGGTGTAGCTTTAAAAAGAGAAACTACCTCTACATCTAAATAAAGCGAGGAAGGAACTGTACCTTCAAAGAGTTTTTCTTTCCTTACCGCAAAAGAGAAGTTAAAAGTTTTATAAAAGTTTAACAAAACTGCATTCTGTCATTGATGTGGCACAAACATTTAGCATAAGCTAAAGGAGAATAAACTCGTTTGAAAGTGAAACTATAAGACGTGGGATATTATCACATGATATATAGCAACTTATGGGTACCCCATTCTAACAGCCTCTTATAATAGGCTTACACTGGCTTTATTATTGTTGAATAAGTAATTTAAAGGTGCTTTATAGATCAATTAACCATTATTAAGAAGAACAAATTATGGGTTGCCATGTTTTCATACGTCTATTTCGATTGAGTTGGTCCTTTCTATTTAGTAATACTGCAGTAATAAATGTTCATGATAAATTAATAAGGTATGATTTGCTCCTCACAAGTGATTAATTAATGGTGTTTAATTACACAACTGCACTTGTAAACGTTAAGTTGTTAATAAATGGACTTTAGTCAAAGTAAGTGGTCAAACAGTGCTATTAGTCAACAGGATTTTTTGCAACCTGGAAGTTTTTAGTGACAGATTTACCATTGAAATTTAGAATTAATAACATTGTAATCCTACTTTTTATTGCTCTGCATACTAGGGCTAAATATCTCTACTCTCAAATAAGGAAATTATTCTTTATTTACATGTCTTCTAAATGGATCATTTAGCCGGTGATGCTAAGTTTTTGTCTGGGACCTGTTAGCTTTCATGTTAGCCTCAATATTTTAAGCATGATTTCGCATATTGCCGCCATCAACTGGATATTGAAGACACTTGTCATTTCAAAACTAATTAACTGTAAACATTAAGAAGTCTGGAGATAGAGTTATCGACCAGCTCATGCAGTTTTATCATTAGCATTAGGTTACACTAACTAGCTATATTAAGCTAATCTGCTAGTCAGCATTTCAGCTATCCACGGTTATAAACGAGTAATTAGTTATTTATTCTAACGTAACCCCTGAATGGTTTGATAGTTTGCCATACACAATGCTTATGTTTATTCTTTAGCGTTCATCCTCCATGCTTCACTCAGAAAATAATCTGTCCAATAGGAAAAACCAATGATTTTGGTAAACATAGTGCTATAAATCACAGAATTTAGTTGGGGTTGCTTAAGTTCCCCAAATCAAATAAAAAGCAGGGCAGAGCTAACATTGTTACTTTGATATAATTGCACCCTGGCTGCCACACAATGGATGCTTGAGTCCTGAACAGGCATTTTTCAAGCACATGCTGTAGCCCCACATAATGACATAGTTGGCTAATAACATCTTGCCTTTGAAAATAATGTTAGGTTACCTCTGTAGGTAGTTTGCAAGTTAACTAGTATGTTCACCTTTGCAGTTTACATTAAACATGCAACCTATTTTATTCCTTACACTTTTGCTCTTGAGTTTTGGCTTTGGAAAGGTGATAAAAAACAGAGACCACCTTCCAAATGGTCCGTTGTTTAAACATCTAACACATTTATAATCCTTGATAGATAACTTATTAAATGTCTGAAAAAGCTATTAATGGAAATGTATAAACCTTTTGTACAAGATGACTTGTTAGAAAGTGGTATTAAGTGATGTTTGTGGCTTTCACATTTAACACCAAAGACACAGTAGCACTGTTGTTCTGTAATGTAATCTAAGGCATCAGGCACAATGTAAGTGTAAACAATGTATAACAGAAGGAGACTGTGAACATCAGCCAGTACACCCTCGGTACAGTCGCAGTGAAAAAGAGAATCACACATTTTGGCAGAACACTCAGAGACTCTTACGGGAAAAATGAGCTTCATCTTTAAGCTGCTCAAATTTCCATTTCCATGTGATTGCTCTCTCAAACTGCTGCGTATTAGTTTGGCACAACGGACAGTAAGAGTCCAGTCTATAAAACAAATCTTTAAACCATTTTGTTTCTCAGCATCTTCACTTCGACCCAAAAATCAGCAGATTGTACGAACAGACAAGTGAGGTGAGTAAAGGATATTAAGAACGAGAATTACAAGAATAAGTTCCTTTGTGGACCAGATGGAGAGGAGAAATATTTAGGATTCCATGTCAGGTCACTAAAGGAAAAACACTTTTACTGTTTGAATTTGTTTTATTTTTCACAAAGGCTTTAAAATACCCTCAGGCTGTAAGCAGATTGGTTGTCTGCACCAAGATGTAACACTTCTTTTAACCATGGGCATTCAGGGTGCAGAGATGACAGAAACGGGTATAATACTTATGCAAAATCTATCTGTAGAATATTCCAGTGCCGTCTCTGTTTTAAGCAAATAGTTGATGGATCAAAGGTGACAAATGAGAATAGCGTCTCAAAAACATACGAGCTGAAAGCGACCACCTCGCAGGTGAGGCTGCTCCACTTTAGTTGTTGCTGATGATGATGTATGTCTTTGTAGTATAAAAAAAAATAAAGCTGAAAAACTGCTAATCTCTCTCCTCTGATTATTGCTGTCACTTTAGATTTATCCATTGTATGTGTGCAGATTTGGCAGTCAATTTCATAGCCCTAAACACAATCTCCCAGGGAAATGCTAAGGTCAAGAGGGATCCATAAATAATCCCTAAGTCTGTGACTCTTCCACTAAGCGTTATTCAAAGAGGATCGATAGGATGTTGTGATTCAAACACAAAAACCTATTCTTTTCCTTATCAGCAAAGCTCTCTCCCAGCACTTTCTGGTGATCAATTATTAAAATCAACTTCTCATGGTCCCCATGTGTCAACAAAATGGGGAAGTCAGATTTATTCTACAGGCTAAGACTTCTGAGAGGTAATTTTTCATCTGAGTGGCCTTTAGCATTTCTTATTAAATTACATTATTGTTCTTGTGGATTTATTTATTCAATGTGATAGCTCATTAGTCAGATATGTAATGTACTCTCTCCTCACTAGAAATGGTATGCCTGCAAAGAGGTCCATGTTGCTGTATAAATATATGACACCAGGTAAAGTTCAAGTCCGCTTTTCACCAAAACACTGGTTTCATTATGCATCTATTTTTAAGTACGTGGTGATGCTAAATTTAACTCTCAGTACTTCAGTTGTACAACAGACCAACTGTGATCTTCAGCATTCACAATTTACTAAAGTAAACTGCATTTTAATAAAGTCAGTGGCTGAGCTGAAGCTAATTTTAAGATAAGATTTTATATATTACTGTTGGATTATTAATATACTGTATAACATAGTGTCATACTTTTTTGTTGAATCTTAATCTACCTGTAACTGTCGCTGTCACATTAATGTAGTGGAGAAAAAACTACTTTTTTTTTTTTTTTTTTTAAAGTTGCTAAACGTACACATACCCCAACACTGTACTCAGGTACACTACTTTGGTAAATGTACTTGGTTCATTTTGAGGATCGCTTGTACTAGATTTATATAGCTGCAACTAGTCTCATGGGCCTGGTGTAATTTAACAAGGCTACTGCTGTGTTCACACTCTGAGTTGGCACACAAGTCATTTTTAATGGAAACTAGCGACACAAAGCCACAAACTGACACCTGGCACTTGTTGCTGCATGACTGGCGTGACGCACTAAAACTAAAGTTGAGCTTGCCTCACCTTTTATCAGCGCACCAATGATGCGGTGAAGAAAATCATATGTTTTTGTTTCGCCATTGTAGTTAACAACCTCTTTGTGTTATATGCAGACATAAAGGAAAAAAAACGCAGCTTGGCAGAGGGCGGCACCCTATTGTGGGAGGAACATTTGTGTAAAATAGTATGTAGTGTACATTTTTAAATCACAATGGCAGCAGGTAGTTTATTATTCAGATAGATTACACTTTGCTAGCGGATGTTAGCTTCTGTGTGTTGCTGCTAAATCATATTTAAGATAATCATAAAAGAATATATACACAGGCATATGACAACCACATCGAGTGCTTGAGCAACACTTCAGTGGTGACTTGACGTCAATGTAGCTGCCACACGTGACCGTTTTGTAGCTGTCACTCGTAGTGTTAATACAGCATAAGAATCTACACTCATGCTAGCAGCTTGGTGTGGACGTACAGTGGAGGTGTGACCTAAATGCTAATGCCAGCATGCTAACAGTGTTTATTATGCTCACCCTCTCAGTTTTACATGTTAGCATGCTAACATTTGCTAATGAAAGCAAATTAAAGCATTAAACAATAGTATCTTCAAATATCTACTGTAGCAAGTTCATTATTAGTTGTTTTATTATACCAACAGCTGAAATAGATGAAACCTTAAGAAATATAAAAGTTTCTACATCACTGTGGGTTCATCCTGTCTTTACTGTTCACTATATGTCTCATAATATATAAACATATATATGTAAATATATACATTATCACCACACACTACAAACACACATATTTATACATTATCATCTATTCTGTATCACTGTTCAAATAAATCCTTCCAATTAATGCATTGTGATTCGCAAGCATTACATTTTGCTACTTCACCTGTGAGGATTATTTCTTTAAATAAACATGCCAAATGTTACTCTGATCTCAGTACCACTGTGAAAATTATATCACCTCAATTATCACAGAGGATGAAGTCTTGTGATTATCCTGGAAGGCTGAACTTTTAATTGAGGGTAAAAAGTTGAGTTGAAATTAAATTACTGATTCATATATGCACACCATAATTCAATGAAACCTATCCATTTGAGATTTAACAAGTTTAACAAGTACAAACAAAACCTGTCTTTAAACACTTTGACCAAATCAGTTATTCATGGTTATTGGTACATTAGCACTTCTGAGGCTTTTGCATGAAATAGCTGACAAAAGATAGATGGGAGCTATTTTTTAAAGCAGTTTTTACTGCCATTCAAAGCTATTAGCATACTGTGCCTAAATATAATCACTAAAAAATAAAAATTGTAGCCTTGAGTCAGAAGCTAAAAGACTGCACATACAGTTTAGCCTACTGTAGAGTCTGGGGATTTCATGGTGCAATTCATTACGGTGATTATATGCATAAGTACAAAACCTGTAAAAGTTCATTTAAGGTGGCCCTGAGAGCTCTATCAACTGCAAATTAAGAAAACACAAGCAAATTAAGAAAACATCTTCAGCAATTTGTCAACATATGCATAACATTTAGAAAACATGCTGCTGGAACAGAAAGGTTGTGCAAACAACACAACACTTGGCCAACTGTAGCCTATATCTCAGGATATCTCAGGTCTAATCACGTCTCTGGGAGTATAATGCAGACTAAAGGCCGTTTGTTCCATGTACTGACTAGAACAGTCTGAGAAAAGAAACATAAATGGACACGACTTCGATAACTTCGTGAGTCACAAACCGCAGCAACAACAAGTGTGTCCAAGCTGTGCTCACGCTTGTTTTCCTGGAAACACAGCTTTTGTATTGTGGTGTCTGAATCTGCAGCGTTTTTTTTGCGTATTTGCAGCATATTTTCTAAAGGCTGTGCAGGAGCTGTCAAATTGATGAAGAGGTTTCCTTAAGTTGCTTGGATTTTGCCTGCTTGCATGTGTCTCTTGAGTTGCATTGCAGAGCCACCGTATCCATGTTCATTGTCAAGTTTAAAAAACAGTGCTGAATGAAACGGTTTCACACAGCAGCAAATGAAACCCACTAAAGTGCTCAAACACAACCGGTTTTTAAAGCCATGTAATAGAAATGGCAATGAGTGTGTCATCAGTAATGGTAAAAATAAGTTTTGGAAGATGAATATCATCAACTTTAAGTGGAAGAACACAATCGTTTCAGTCTTTTACTTTTACAATCGTCTATGCTGGCTCCAAAATGTACGTTTATATGCTACTAATACACTAATTTGAAACACCAGATACATTTGGAACAAAGCCTAATGTCACCTTGTTTAGATTTTATGAGCATAAAGAGAAATCTAAAATCTAAATGTTCACAAACAAACATTTTTCCTTCCCTACATTATCTGCTCTATAGCAACTAAAACATGATTAACATTTTTATCGGTATATTTAGGACACTCAAAGCACATCTTTAAGGTTGCGGAAAGATTGCTGTCTTCAGTAAATACTGAAAATGTCAATGCTGCATCAGATGGAACATGTTTACTTTGTCAGTGTTTAACCGAAAGCAACATCTTTCCCATCTTTTTCTGTTTTAGCCAATTTATTTTACATCCCAGCTAACCATTTTGCAAGAACATGCTGCTGCCTTTTAGAAATTTAATTGATTTTACTACTGTTCCAGACAGCCATTGATTTTCATTCAATGCCACTTTGTCAAAGTTTATTGTTGCGGGGGTAATGCAGAGCAGACTTTTCATGTCAAACTAACAAAAACACTTGATGTTCACTCTGATAGATGAACACAACTCAATTGAGTGTTAAGAGTCTGCCTATTGATTTTCAAATGAATGGAAATCAATGGAGGACTGGAATGGTGGGAGAAAAACATTCTTAAAACCTATGTGATGTTATGTGTAGATGATTTGTTGATAAAGGATTTAAACTTACAAACACTCACACACTGGTAAGTGTTTGAATACACACACGCACACACACACACACACACACACACACACACACACGCTTGTAAAAACAATGCAAAAATAAACACAGGTCTTGTATTAATGCTGCCAAAGCCGGTATGTGTTATTTATACTTGAAGCCTTTGGGAGTCAATCTATATTGGGTTTGTCCTCTGGCACTGAAATGATAAAGATTTAAATAACTAAATAAAAGTAGTTATTACTCACAACATCTTCCAAATATATTGCTCAGCATAATGAAATGCATGTTTTTTATTAAATTTTTCTTTTGTCTCTGCTTTTGCTTCAAATTCCAAACAAATTCCTAGATTTGACACTTTATTCGTCTCTCTCCAACTCCCAGAAGTGAAGACATATTGCACATCAAAGCATTTAAATTGCCTCTCTTACTCCTGTGCAAAGTAGGACACACCTTTACTCTGGGGAAACACTGCCCATATCTATGGCTATTTGAGGTACTCCCCAAAGGTCTGACTTCTAAAGTCAACAGTATTTGTATAAAACGTAGCACTGGCTCATCTCCATTATAAACGCCAACCTCCACTCAAAGAAAAAAAGGTAAGATGATGTCTTTTTCTTTTACTATGTCAGAAAAAAGACAGCGATTACAGATAAACACTGTTTACAAAATGTTCTAATACTGGCTGTTTGAGATGATGTGAATCCAGTGTTTGATCACAGTCCTGAGGCAATTTTTCAAATCTATCTGCACTACAAAACAGTCTGATGGAAAACGCATTTGCTGTGCTCTGATTACAGATTATTACAACCCAATGAACAAACATTTGTCTTGTCAACATCCCCAGTATGAACTACTTCCTCATGATTGTGATGCTATTTGAATTTCATCGCATGCTATTTTTCATGTCAAAAAGTCACTTTCACATGTATTACTCATAAAAAGTGAGAGAAGCTGTTCAGGACATCCTGCTGGCCACAAAGTCTGAGGTAGGCGCCATTTAATCACAACGTCCTGGCTTTAGAAATCCCACTCAGGACAATTTTTGCATGTTGTCCCCTCCACATTTGCCCTGTCATCCTCCAACACTGCTCAGGAAAATCAGAAATTCCAAAAATGTATTTAATTTAACTTAAATTCTGGCAGATACTTTACGAGTCAGCTTCTTGTTGTTGGTTCCACTTGTTTAAAAAAGTCTCATAAGAAGGAAACTGTTTTAGTCGATGCACAGCAGGTTGGTTGAACTCTACAGACATCTCCTTCTGGAAATTAATTATTAGTTTATTCATTATTATTAATTATTAGATTATTAATAACTCAAGACACCAAACTACACTCTAACCGACTTTGCCCCCATTTACTCTGTGATTATTACCAAATCACAACACCCTTTTCAGGAAATTATTAGGAAATTATCTGCAAATGTTCAGACCCCTAAAAATAATGATTCAAAACATACATTTGTAAATAACATCTGCGAAGAAAAGTTCTATAATCTAATCAAAAATAATGGATTTATGAAATGAGAGATGACCAAATGGACAGCCAGATTTTTAAGCAGATGAGCCGAGACCCCTGAGCTAATCTCACAATACAAACAAGCAACAAGTGACAGAACACAACAAAGATGGCAGCTGCAGTTGCTGTTAAACAAACAAAAGAGAAAATGTGACCGTGCCTCTAATACTGTCATAAACTGACAGACATGAAGTACTGTGTGTGTTTATTTTGCATATTCATTTTCGTTATAAATTCTGCTTCAATCATTTAATTAATTTAAACATTATGGCATAAAGTATAGACCATGTTAAGGCAAGAAACCTAAAATGAAAAAGCACTATGCAACATAAAGGTTTGGATATTAAACCTACAACATGTGGCCATAATTAAAAACAAAAAAGGAGTTTCATGGTTAGGGCTTAGCAACTTGGTTTCAATGAAGGGAGACCTTAAAGGAGGAACACTGCCAATTTTACACATCACTGTCTGTTTACAGGTGTTGAGGAGGTGCACAAAGTCCGATGAATTGCGGTGACGGCCGGGATCGAAGACTACAAGTTTGAAAATGAAACAAATCTGGGGTGTGGAGTCAGAGAGAAGTCAGCTTCCCACTCTGCTGTGGATGAGGCTGCATTTGGTCTACTGGCATAACATCTTCGACCGCATTGTTGGCAGCTGCATTGTGGGTAATGTAGGAACTGGGAAGAAGAACGTGCACAATGAACAAAAAAGCAAAAATTTCTATTTCTTCTGCACATATTTGAATCTTTAATCTTGTAACTGTCCATCGTGGGTTTGACAGTGTCGTAGGGGTGCAGTGCTAAATCAGGGGAATTTTCTTTTAATGCTATGGCATGTAATCATAATCTAGACAATAGTGTGCTTCCTAGTTTGGGGAAGACCGTTTTCTAGTTCAACATGACAATTTCTCTGTGCACAGAACAAGACTCAGTATGATACGGTTTTCCAAGGTGGTTTGATGTGGGAGAACGTGACTGGTTGTTATATTGGTTGGGTGGAATCTGATTCCTGCAGCCAGGCTCATGTGACTGTAAGGTTTGGCGATTGCTTTTGTTCAGGGGTCCACAAACTTTTGGTCATCTGCAGTATATGATGTATATTAAACTGCACTGAGCGCCGCTGCCTCAACACCTATCAGCATCACCTTGCTATCTTCCTGTCCTCTGCAATTAACTGAATCTTTATGCCTCTATGATTTGTGCAGATTGTATCCTCTGAATTCTGGTAAAGCATGAAACAAATGGTTGGCAGTGTCCACTGCTAGACAGGCCATTTGGTGAAGTTTGGCACTGAGAGCCTCACTGGACTTTCACCGGGAGGGATTTTTTTCCCCTTTTTGCAGCCTTTAATTTATCCTTTTATGAGATCCAAAATATTTTTGTGAGCCAGATGTGGGCAAGAGGGCAACACATATGAAGTTTCAGACAAACAATGCATTATCATATTACGAAAACAATCTCATAGCCCTAAAAACACAGAAACAGACAGCAAGAGAGAGATGAGAGAGCAGTGCCACAGCCTGGGAAATAACAACTTATGCAAAACAATGAGTCCCACAGGATTCATCTTATACAGCCCTAACTAAGGCTTTGAACTCACTGAAAGAAATTCATTTCGAAAGTTTTCCTGCAGGCGATTCAACACAGAACTTGAGGTTCAGAACTGAAGGCTTGAAGCACAAACTTCACTGACCCCCCACTTTGCTGTCTTAACAGTTAGTGAGGAGTTTTAATCATGATCTTACAGTAGTTTTATTTATTAATTGACAGCCATTATTAAGTGATTTATTCAAGGATATTTACAATTCAGCAATTAAGATGAATAATAAAACAAGACAATATGCAAGGCTGTGATAATAATGGACTTGTTTTCCTCTGATGCAGAAGTGGAACCACACTTGTTACTAAGTTGTTTTTAATTATTTTCTTTATTTATTGTTATGTACGTGTAGCTCTCTTTCAAACAAATCTGTTTTTCCTTCTTTGATTTGATGCATGCTGTAATTCTGTTTCTATGGAGGCACATTTCCACCAAGAAAAGAAACAACAAAGGCAAAATGCTAACTCAAATATCAAAATTATGAGACGAATAACAATATGACATTTAATACTTATAATTTTGACTTCTTAAGTCACAATGTTTACTTATTAAGATGCAATTTTGACTTAACATCGCATTATGTTAACTTAATAGATCAAGACTTTGATGTAGTATTATCTTAGGATTTGGCCATTTTTGGCGCTGACTGTCATTTTTCTTCAGCATGGATGTTTATTTTCATCACGTATAACATTTTTTGTGCTGGGAATAGACTTCCATATGTGTCTTTTAGTTTTTGTGGCATAACTATTTGTTCTACAGCATTTCTCAGCTTACCTTATGTAACCCAAGTTGTCTGAAGTAGATTTTTTATTACATCTCTGTTTACTTATAGAAGATAAATCTGAACACTCTTTATAATGCAAAAAAGGAGCTTCAGACTGCCTTTAGACTCATATGGAGGAAACAAATTCTTGAAACTCCACTCATGTGCAGCCCTATGCAAATCCATTTACTGTCAGTGTGCAAAATAAAGTCATAAACCCTCCACAGCCCCAACCCAGGCTCTCCATCCCGACGTTCCTGGTGTGGTTTTCCCCCGTTGAGGCCACCTTATTAAGCTGAATCACAAACACTTCAGCATTTGAAGAGGAGAGATGCTGCTGCGGAGGAGGCATGTGCTCTCTCACATTTCAGTCGCTTGTTAGTTTCCGGAGTACTTTATTATTCAGTTGTGCCAACATCATTAACTCAGCAGACTAACCGTTTTCTGTTTGGCTGTTGGTGAAATGTAACTACTATAAATACATTTACCCAGGTACTGTTAAGTATAAATGTCGGGTACTTGTGCTTTACAAGAGGATTTCCATGTCATGCCACTTTATACTGGTACTAATGTATACGCTACCACAACTCAAAGGAAGGTTTTTATTCCACCACATTAAGAAGATTTTATTTAGAAAGCACATGATGAGCCTACAAATGTACGGTTCATTATTGTAGACTAAATCATAGTATATTAGATTAGCTTCATGTTAACCAACAACAGCCACATTTTGAATTTGACCTCTAATGGAGTATTTTTACAGCTTGCCATTGCTATTTTTACTTAAAGGTTTCCTGTGGAGTTTCTGACCTCTAGTAGTGCTATTGGGCTGTTTTTTGGTGGATCCCATTTAGTTTAGATGCAACACACTATCTTGCCAAAGATTTCACACTATTGTACTCACTATCACCAGGTAGTGGTGATGTACCAAGATACACAGCAATGCCTCAGCAAAGGCAGGTGAGGAGAAGACTGCTACCAAGTAAACGTGCATGTAAACAATGCTGCATTTTAAATACTTACGAAAAATCGGCTTTGCAAATACTTTTGTGAGGAAGGAAATTTATTCAACACATTTGCCAGAGCTCAAGGATACACTCGATGCTTTTTGGTGTGGAACACTGAATGTAAACATAACTTTTGTTTGTTGACAAGAAAACGCCACAGGGCACCTTTAAGTAAAGGATCTGAATGCTTCCTCCACCACTGAAAAGCGCATGCACTCATACATATGCACACACAGTTCATATTCTAGTTGCTGCTATATCTTTATGAAACACACAAGAATGAGAAGACTTGGTGAAACCGCACAATCAATACCAAATTTGAGAGGTCAAATAAACAATGAACTCAACCCTGATATTTAAATGTATTTTCCCTGGAAGTAAACTTCAACCTCACATGACAGGCTAGGCCTAGACTGACAAGGCGAGCAATGCTTGAGGCACTGCTGCCACACAAATGCAGTTTAATACTTGCTTTTGCTCCAGCACCAAGATATTTTCCCCCACTGGCTTTCTAATTCAATGTATGACCTCTCGCCAGAGAGTTTTAAAAGTCTTCAGGCAAAGATCCAGCAGCTTTAGGTCTGGCCAATGACAGATGAGCCGCAGAGGCAGGCGCGAGACAGCTTGCCCTGGGAAAACCACGAAGCTTTGGTCAGCCTGCAGGGGTGAACTTCTGCTGCAGTGAGGGGAAGGAACATGCTCCTGTATCATTATATTCAGACTACAATGTGGCGCGGTCCTTTCAATCTGACCACAGCATGCATTTTGTGTTACTAAACAGCAGGAGATCATTATGATACAGCAGTTTATCTTGTCTGATTCTCTGCCCAAAACATACTGCAGACCTTAACTGGCAACTGCTTATAGCAGGAAGTACTGGACTCATTTCACTGTGCAAGAAGCAGTCACCCATACAAGCAATCTGTGTACAAACACAGCGCTTACCTTGTTCTGCACTTGGATGGAGACAAGTTTAAATTTAACTGGATGATTACCACAGATCACAGTCCACAGATTTAGTGATTAATGACACCAGGGGGAGACAATATGAGAGCAAAAAGAAGACAAGCCATGTTACCCTCTGCTGTTACTAATTGCTACCATCGAGTTTTTTTCCATGAGGATTTTTTATTTTTTTTGGAGTTGTTGGAATGAGGCAAAGCTCATTTAGTAATTGGATATGCAAGCAAGAAAGTGAATAATAGATCTTAAGGAGTAAAAGGGCTGTTTTGCATATGAGGGGAAGCTGCTGTTTTGCATATTGCAACTCACACACTTGAGTATGCTGGTCATTTTCTTTCACTGATGAATGAGCTTTTATGTTTATATGATGTATGACACGCACAAGGACACCTGTTTTGATTAAAAGACACAGTTTTAACAACAAACATTTTGCTTTAATCCCTGTTAAAAGGATCGCCTTATGTATCTTATTAACAGTTCATGCCCAATCTCTTTTTATCTGTAAATGTGTCACAACAGTACATGCCGTTTCAATTTATTGTATTAGACACAGATGATAATATATGTACTAGTGCTGACAGGGCTCTCAAAATTAAAACTCCGACCATTTAAAGCTAATTAGATTAAACTATTTCTGCTCCGCTTCTATTAGCTGTTATTTATGAATGCACTGATCACCAGTAGAATTTGCATTTCCTCGTCCACTTACAATTTTACTTTGACTCATGCATATAATAGATCTTTGCTAAGCATCCTCTGTGCCATTGTAGTCCAGTGCTGGAGGGAGTCTGCCCTCCAGTTACACCGCTATCAGACGGCTGATAAAATGTTAACAAAGAAGACATTAGAAAGCAAACGGGAGACAGCTGGTGCAATCTTAGCAGAGCAGAGCAGAGCAGCAGTGGAGATGTCAGACAGTCATTCTGAGTCGCTGCCAAAAGCCACAATATGGTCACTAAAATTGCACTGCATGGACAATTTGCCTCTCAGTACAAGAAAAAGGGCTCTTGAAGACTTGGTAGAGCATAAAAAGATTTTTTTTCATTGTTCTTTGTATGTATCTGCTTTTGAAAAATACCTCCATCTTAGCTTGTATATCATGAGTCTCAATGAAATCCAAAACAAACAACTTGCTGAGGAACAAAAATAACCTGCTATTCTTAAAAAAAAAAAAAAAAAGTTTTGTGGATATATCTTTGCACTTTGGAGAGCTCCACTTTGCTGTTTTGTAACACCAGGTAAGAACCGAGCTCTTGAGAAATGACACTTGTAGTCACCTTGAACTTCACCTGTGATCCAAGTGTGTGAGGTCCCACTCCAGCATCCAGTTCAAAAAGAATCTGTTTTTTAGAGGCAATAAACACAACTGGAGTCGATCTTGAATATGGAGTATGAACCCCTCTTCTGTGTTATTCTTTGCATGAGGAAGGAGTAGCTGAATAACAGCCATTAGCAAATGTTTAAAGGGGCACTTTGTGGTGCACCTGTGAAAATCTGACACAAGAAAAAGTCTGCATGTACTCAGTCTCTCAAGGGCTCAAGAAACTTCCCCCTACTTTTAGGTTAATGCGTCACCTGGCAGGAAGTAGACATCATGTACAACTGCAGCCTCTGCAAAGGTCCACCTCCGGGGGTGAGACGATTCAAGTGAGAAATCTTTCCACCATCTTGTTTGGTCACAAGAGGCTGAAGAAGACATAGCTCAAAGTCAGTTGTTGACAGCAATGGATCATGTGGACAAAAATGGCTGTTATGATAAGATGTTATGGGTGAAATCATATATTCAAGTCAATTCAATAACCGAGCTGTAGGAGCCATCCAAAGCCAAAGGGTTAGATTATAGAAAAACTTGATCAATCTGATCTCTTCTCTTGGCCTTGCCTGCAGCATGTCGGCAGCGAGTGCCGGCAATGCAGACTGCACATTTGTCATAATTGTCTGCAGGCAAGCACACAAAAATAGTACTTACAGTTGTTGTGCAAGTTTTCTGCTGTGACAAGAAAACATACTGTAGTGTTGGTGTCCTGGTAGCAGTCTGAACATACTAATTAATTTTGTGACGTTTCTGTCAAAGGTGCGTCAAAAAGCATGCATGCCAGTGTGTTTACATGTTTGTGCAATTTTAGTATTGGTGTGTGGAGGGAGGGATCTATAACAACTTTTGTTGAATCATACGTGACTGCCATTCATCAAACAGGGTGACCTCCGGCCAGTGCCCTTAGCCACATCCACAGAGTCTAGCTATGATGGATGCCTTATTAGAGTCCTTTATTAGTGTACTTTAGCCGGGAGATAAACTTTGTAATTAATGTCTCAGTTTGAGTATATCTCATTTATTTCAATCGGATAAAGGTGACTCTTCCAGCCGACCGGAGAACAATGGCCATCGGAGAAGACAGCGGCTTGGCAGCCGAGCGGAGCCCAGGAATGCTGAATAACAATCCCGTCATCCATCATGGTATGTAGGGAGTCGGCAGGCTGTGTTCGTCCTGAGGAGAAGCTCCAAGGAGCAGTTCACAGTCATGAGGGATGGCAAGACTGAAAATGGCCACTTTCCCCTCACTCTGCTTCACAGTATATTTTTCAAAGGAGAGTAAAATAGTAGGGTTGTACCTCTCTACCTTCCTTTACCTTTTTACCTTTCTTTCTTGGAAATGTGGGCTTGAATTAGACAGCACTTTTGCAGCCAGGGGTGGCAATGTGTACTAGTGGCATGCTGCTGTAATCTACAGTTCAATATTACCCACGCATCATTAAAATCAGAGCTGATGAATGATATAATGATGAGAGCAGCCTGAGCTCTGCTCAGCTACGGTCTGTGATGATGGCAGTAGTAATTTTCCTGTTAGGCTGGCCCCTCCTGTTTACTTAACCTTTCCGCAGTCCTCATTAACTCACCAACACCAGCAACTATGTTGGGTTGCCAAGGGCAAACACAATGGGCAGATGGAGCCGAGCTGAGACCATCACTTAGCTGGGCAGAGGTCACTCTGCTATCCTGCTGGTCCAAACTCTTTGCTCTGAATCTTAACATATCATTACATTATTCCTGCTGCCAGTATGCAACCAGCAATAAACACTGTTTCACAAGCTTTCATTCTCATTTAAGGATAAGACGAGGTATAAATCAGCAGGGTGTTGAGGGGAGGAAATCTCACACTATTTCCTCCTGCTCTAAAGATACTCTGGGCTTTTTTTTTTCTAGAAATACCCTTCAGTTTAGCTCCAAGAGAGAGGACAAAATGCAAACCCAGCACTGGGGGTAATGGGATATGCAGTCATTCATTCTGCTGCTGGTTCATGCTCTCTGGCCAAATGACATCTTGGAACAGAGCCACGCTGATACAGTAGCACCTCGTGAAATCACAGCTATTATTAATCCAGAGAAGGACAGCAGTCTGATTACATGCAGCCATAAAAGACACAGAGTCACAAAACACAAAACACAGAGTTAGCCATGCCTATCTATAAAAAAAAGCTTAACACAGCACTGAAAATGTGTGCAATTAAATTTTCAGGAGATCCAATGCAGTCATAACAGCACATCTTAAAGCTGCAAGCTGCTACTTTCTAACATTCAAACTATGGCAGAGATTACAGACCATCTGCCTGTCGAATTTTACAAAACTGCATCCTTGTTGTTAGCAAGCAATTAATGAATTATAAATACAGAATTTAGCGAGATTGTGAAGTTAGCCGACATGATCAATGACAACTAGGACCTGACAACCCTATTCAGGATTTATCAGTGACAGACAATGCAGAGAATTTCCAAGCACATTAGATAATTTGGCATCTTTAGTGTTCCCACAAAACATCAGAGCATTTCCTGTTTTTGCTTTTTTGTATTATGTGATAGTGAATTAAGTGTGTTTTTGGACACAACAAATAATATGAAGGCAGCACTTTCTGCATTTTTGCTTATCTCTAACATCTAACTGAGACAACAATTTATCAAATATTTGAGAAAATATATAGCAGATTGAACAATAGTGACAATAATTATTAGTTTCAGCCCCAATTAAAACCTATGTGTCATTACATACCACAGAGGTACGTGATTGTCTTTTGTAATTAAACCAAACCTTTAACTAGTGTTACCTATGGTTTATATACTTACATATATACATATTTTGGACCAAACAGTTAACAGATTAATTGAGAAAATGATCAGCCAAAATGGCTGCTGATAACCTGGAAGTGTCCCAAATTATGGCTCTACAAAGATACTTCAGCCTGTTTATGTATCCATAAAAATGCTAGCAAAACATTAAGTGCAGAGACTGAGTAACAGGAAAAACTTTTAAAGCTACATGCACAGTTTTAAGCACCTGCCTCTTTGCTAATCTTCCAGTCAACCAGTTGAAGCAGATGGCCAGTAATGTCAGCGCTAGCAGGAACTTCCTCTCCTAGGCCCAACTTAGTCTCTGTCAGGTCCCTATGGTTATTTGAAATGCTCACGAAAGGTCACGTCTGCCATGTTAGAGTAAACAAGAGGCCGGTTATACCAACGTGTTTTGTCTCTGTAACACTCTCAGCGGGACGCCCGCACTCTGTTTTGTTTAAGTGGGCCTGTCTCCAATCAGTTAAATCAACAGCAGCCATTTGGAACAGGAGCCGGAGTGACAGGTGAACTGTGGCACTGTCTGCTTTCCTTCCCTATGTTATCAGCTCCAAGGTTTGTGAATGACAGGACTTTAGCCACTCTCCTGTCGATAGTGGAACAACCCACAGGGACACACAGGAAATCCATTAGCCCAATACTGCTGTTTGACATGCTCTGAGTGAACTGCACTTATCCTGACACGCTGCCATCCGAGGCTGTCCTGTCACTGCATAACCATGCAACTGTGGCATCTGACTAAATTGGGCAAAATATTAAACCATCACTATTCTGTGTTTTAAGATTTTCTTCACCCAACACATTTTCTCTCTTACCTCTAGCGCTATCTAGCCATGCAGATCATTTTGTCTTTTGGCTGTGCTTAGGTACACCGACACTTTAGCGACAGAAAATAAACAAACAGTCTCCACTAAATAGGCTCCCAGTTTGTCAGGGGTAAAGGCTGGTGACTTTCATGCCATCTGGTGACCTGCTCAAAGCAACTAAGAGCCATTTCTCCAGTGGCAGCCAAGCCAGATAGCACCTCAGACTGTATTATTGGTTATATCTCTATGGGTGTCCTTCAGCACCATTTAAGTCACTCCCTCCACTGTGTTATACAAATGAAATTACGCACAGATTGCAATTCAACTGCTATTTCTCTGCTTGGCAAATTGCTATGAGGCTAGGAGAAATTGAAAAAGCTGGCAAGGTCTCAGGTACCTGACAGTGACTGTGACTATGATGAAGTATCCTCCTGTTACCACTGTTGACTTTGCCAAATATCAGAGATCTCCACAGTCTCTACTGCCCCGCCAGCTTTATAAACAGAGAGAAACCACTGCCAATATTTCTATAAGTGGCACCAACACAACAGCCTGTAGGATCATGCTTCTCCAAATATCATGCTGAGAGGTTACTTCGTCTTCATGTACTGTTTTGCTCCTCACTTGATTTTAAGATTTCAGGAGAGAATCTCTTCCAGGCCTCAGTGGCTCGGAGCACCGAGAGATTGGAAGGCTAAATTGTTCACAGAAAAGTTGTGAATCCAAACAATTGGTGGCAACGGCTGGTGTGAAAAAACACAGGGAGGGTTCAAAAACATAAATGAGTCACTAAAATATATCACCTAAACTTATTCATACAAAATATAAAATTTTAAAGTCAAAGTGTTTGATCTCTCACATGTTGCCATGGGAAACGCCCAGTCATAAGAATGACACGCAGTTTCCACAGATATGTCCGAACACTAGATGATGTCTAGAAAAATAGAAAATATGTAAAATGGCTGCAGTGTCGTAGATTGGATTTTCTTGCATAAAAAAAATGAAAGAAATTCAAATTTCAGTTTGACTTAAATTGTAATTAAATTCAGTTTTCAATCAATACTGAAAATCCCTCACCCATTTTACAGTATTTGTGTACATGTACAGCTTGGAGTAAATACAGCAGACAAAACTCTAGCCTGAGTGTATGTATGTCAAACATACATATACGTACACACACACACACATAGCTGAGCTCAGAGGAGGAGACAGGTTATGACAGAAGTAAAGTGGTTATCTGAGATAAGGAATGCCTATCCTTCAACCGAAAATCATATTTCTCACTCCACATTTTATCTGTGGGTAACACCTGTTGCAATAACAACAAGTCAAATGGATACAGACACATGAGGGGTATTCACTTGCCAATATTCTTTTAGATCCAGGGCAGGAAAATGAAGCCACACTGTATATAGTATCCCATTTAAAATCACACTTTGATGTGCAAATGTGTGCAAAGTCACATGGCGACTGCAAACAGTCTTCCTCACTCTGTAAACACCTGTGCTGAACTAGTGCCGCCTTCAAACCCAGAACTACCACAGGTGGCAGTTTAATCTAATCTCACAATCGCTGAATCTCGGATCCCAACGTAAACATGCTGCATTTATCCCACAAAGCAAGGGCAGGGAAAATCTGCAGGTCACTCAAGTGAATCCACAGTAATGTCCCCTTAAGTGTCCATCGATCACGTCAAACCACTCCTTTAGCTTGGGGACATTTTGTGTTTTGACAAGCCTCACTGGACCGAGCACCCTGTGTTTAAGGCCGAAAGCCTATGTTTATGTGGCTGCTGGCAGACAGGGCCCTGAACTACATGTGGCGTGGAAACCTGATCCATTTATCTTTTGGATTGTGAAGATGCATCTGACCTTGCTGCCCTGAGGAAATGTTGATAAAGCTTTTTACCTCAGAATCACGGTTGATTGCATTAACTTTGCTCTGGAGCTTCTGTGTTACAGATCAACTGACATGTGCAGACCGTAAAGTGATGCTATGGTACAATATGTGGTGGCTTGAAATTGGATATTTCTTGGTTGTATTTGCTGGCAATACAATGTAATGTTTTGAGAGAGTCCTTAAATGAATTGGGACACTGTTTTCGAATTTAAAAGACACTAAAAATACTGTGTGGTGTTTCTGAATTGAACAATTTTTGTAACAGGACATTTGTGGTTTCACTATCCTGCACAGTACACCTCAGCTGTTATGATCTAAGAGTGATTCTGGACATTGAAATGTATATGTTACAACACTTTTTGTCTGGCAGTGGTCATATGCTATACCTGACAGCCGAAAGGTAACATCATAAATCAGGTCAGAGATAACAAGTGTGAAGACCGTGGCTCAATCTCCACTTGTCTCTGTTTCCTCTCTCCCAGGCTCTTAGTTGTTGTCCCTGTGCTGTCACACGAAGGGACCTGGTTCAGCTGCTGCCCATTAGCTCATACTTTAAGTCTCTGCTTATTTACCCCAGTGCTCTCCGGCCACTTCTGGTTCTCTGCCTCTTCTGGACCATTCCAGCACATATATGCTATTCTCATCACGCTTTATCATTTCAAACAGCCATGTTTAAGGGTATGCTTGAAGCCGAATACTTCACACAAACTGACACCCATGTACGTTTAAAGGTAAAAATGTGTACCTCTCGTGAATGGCCACACTCAAAGGAGGGTTGAAAAGCCTGCTGTCATACAGAGGGCCAAAACCCGATAGTTGTTCAAATGACAGTACACAGTATACATGTAGCGCAAACCAGTGACCCATACCACAACATTCATAGCCTTAGCTAGTTTTCAATGCATGTCCTTAGTCGTGGGGTGAGGGGGTTTCAGACACTGTTCAATGACGTGAATAGCACCTCATATGAAAGCATACTGACACCTTCAGATGGATCCTGTCCAGGTCACGGCAGTGGTGGCAGCATTTCTTAGGTTATTCAAACTTTCTATAGCAGTTTCTTCTCAACAAATTCAGTTCCTGCTCCACATCATTCACTTGGACTTCTAGGGTGGAGTGTTACTTGAGCTCAAGCATTGATCTACCTCAGTGCCCATACAAATCCACTACAACCCATCACTTTCTATTACTGTTGAAGCTGTGTGTTAACCCATATGTGAGAAACTCCAGGCCAGATTTCTACCACCAGCTGTACCAGCAGAGAGGAACCATGACAATGGCAAAGAGGAGCTACTTGGAGTAGAGACACTGTATACACTGTACTGTATAAATAACCATTTTATAAATGTGGATGAATCATAAAAGGATGCAGGATCCAGAATGCTTAATTGAATTCTTGTCAAGCCAGATGGATATTCTTCTTCATGCAGTTCTCTTATCAGCCTTGGTACCAGAATACTAAGCCTTCGCCTTGTCAGTTCTGCTCCATGGCCAGCAACCCCACGTCACCCTCCCTGCCTCATTTCCCAGTGGGGACACACTTCAAATCTCATCTATGTTAACAAGTGCTCTCCAAGTTGGTATGTTTCATCCTATGCTAGGGTATCCTCTGCACACCAATGGGAAAACAAAGGTGTAACAATCAGATCTTAGATTTGCCTTTGGCTTATCAAACTTGGCCTGTTACTTATGAAGACAAGAGGGTTTCGGATTCAAATCCGCTGGCACGCAGGTTTTTGGTTTTAGCCTTGAACCTTTCTGTGTGGAGTTGCTTGTTCTTAAGTGGGTTTTCTCCCACGGTCCAAGGACATGCAGGTTAGGTTAATTGGTGACTCTAAATTGCCCGTCCCACCCATCACTGTGTCTCAGTGGATAGTCTGGCTGGTTGCACAGCTCAGCAGAGACCTTCCTCCCAAGAAAATTAACTGTATTAGTCAAATGGCCAAAAGCAACATGTGTTTACCCTCATGTGACAACCTGACTCTTGTCCATTACAAGCAAAGAAGGATGGAGCAACAAAGTCTGCAGAAAAACATATTATTCAGCTTGGAAGGTGTTGTTGATTGAACACTAATGTATGGATGAGCAGAATTATCAATGTTTATATAGTTTTAACAAGCGTCTGTTAGTCTGAGTGTGGTTACTTGAGTCTTGGCTGCACCCACTACATCATGCATGCTATGACAACAACAAACCTTACCAAGAAACCAAATGAATTTTTAAGAAGGATTTTCAGAGGTTCTTTAGTGGTTGTGTTTGTAATTTGCTGATCCTGTTTTATCAGTATTTGACTGTAAATGCCTTTAATATGATCTTGATAAGTGAGGTCATTAGTAGAGATTAAAATCTCCAGCAATCGTCCTGGTGTTCTCTTGCTGTTTGGACTGTAGATGAGCTCAGCGGTTGAGCAGGGAGCAGGGAAGCAACATTAGCACCATGCAGAGCAGCAGCACTCTGATTTACTGTTCCCAGGGCTGGTGATTGAGGACAGCATTACGTCACAGCTGATAGATCAGAGAGTCTTACAGCAGAGTGGAGCTCCATCAACTGCTGCTGACAGTAGCGTTAGTGCTGACAACCAACGAAAATGGATTTATGAAAAAAAACAGAGATACTCTGTGCAATGATGCAAAGTAGTGAGAGAGCTTACATGCACACAAACACGCATGCACACGCTACAAGCACATAATTTTTCTTGAGTAATTCTTGAGTGCAAACACCCACATTCAATAAAAGACACAAAGACATTATTGCAGTAAACGAGATCTGCACAACACAGTTGCTCCAATAAAATCTTAACTGGCAAAGTAAAAAACAGACGTGTAGAACCACTTTAAGCTGTCTATCTACAGTACTTTTCCGTTAATGTATTAGTTATTATTTCTTTGTGGGTGGCACTTAATGTCATCTCACACAATCTGGCAATTCAAAGACACGCAGGTCATGTGAAATGAAGACATTAAACTGGGCTGAGTCAGGCTTTTTCTCTATATATACGTTTTTATAAGTACTAAATAATATTACTGATGGCTTTTTTCTCTAATACATCTTACATACAGTGCTGAGAAGTATATTTTTTACTTCTCCTACAGTACAGTCCAGCGCACATCTCATATCTCAGGTCTCATATTTAACCTGTCAGACTCATGTTTTAATGCCGTTGTTCATCATCTGTGACGTGAGAACATCACAATTCCACACAGAGAAATAAAAAGTGTGCATCCTGCTCATAATTCAGTGATAAAATCTTAGCGCACCATAGAGTGTCTCTCCTGCTGCTAACAGCAGAGGAGGTTGTACCAGTGTCTGGTTCAAAAGTAGTTTAGCCGAACACTCTGGAGCTGAGAACACAGTTTCCATCATCCCTCTCTGTTTCCAACTTAGTTTTGTAAATAAGTAATTTTGAGACAAGACTTGGTTGCCATGCTGTTACCCTGTGTTGCTTTGTCTAAATAGACAGCTAAAAAAGTGCAAGTCAAGTCTTAGGCTGTGACTCACTGATGTTTAGGATGAAAAGATAAGATTAGCAACTCAGGATTTATGTCACAAGTTTTCTTATGATTGTCTGATTGTATATTTTAGCTTTGTGATGTGATGGACTATCAGGGGTTAACACTGCTTTTCACTTAATGTATGCTGGGATATGTTCTGGCTCCTGTGCAGGATAAGCAGTAAAGAAAATGCATGAATGTATAGATGGATGGATGTTTCATCCCATTAACTCACCGCTCTCGTCACATACCAGGAGAGGGTTTGATGCATACTTCTAAAAAGAGGTTTTTTGAAATACTGGCACCAGCCAGGAAAAGTTTAAAAAGGGTGTTTTAGTTAATGATTTATTTAAAATATACCTGTACACCTGAGAACTTTGATTTTAAAGCAGCCAGAGGCTGCAGTTGCATAATCACTCACTTCAGTGAATAAATGCATGATTTGGATAGAGTTATTAACAAGGAATGACACATTCTCTGACTTTAACTAAACTCTAATGGATCTATTGAACTGGATTTCTATAATTTTGCTGATCACAGACATGCAGCATATTCACTGTGAAGCTGAGTGTTAAATGAATCATACAGACCTCATGAGGAGTTTTTATGTCTTAATGCAAATGTATATTGCATAAAGTACATTATCGTATCAAACCATGAAGCAACATCTTCACATAATGAACAATATGATATGCATTTTGTACTGAAACCTCAGCAACCAACCTAACTTTGATCTACCCAGCAACAACAGGGACGCGACTGCCATAGGCCCTGCATACCAACCGCTTATCAACACAAATGCTAATGTGACCTTTAATATTAGAAACAAAATTATGAATACGATTCAATAGCTGGCAGACATGAAACATATTCTGTCATTTGATGAGAACCTACAGCTCTGAGAGTAGTGTAGGTTAATCTGTTTAATAAACACCAGGGTGTCACTGACTTAACAAAGGAAGGCAAATGTAGATGAGTAATGATACTAATAATTCACCTGAAGAGAACCATCCCATAAGCTCCACTATTCACTTTAACCTCTACTATAACCAGGCTTAGGTTTTGCCTGTAAGAAAATAGCTAAACATTTTAACGATGATAGGATTTATTGAAGGTGGGAAACATGCCCACATTCTGCACTGTGTACATAATATAAGATATAGGCTGTCTACATACTGTATAATTGCTGGCAGGGCCATCATTTACAATAATGAGAGCAATGATGGCAAAAAAAACCTCACAGCACCATGGGCTTTTTAAGTTTCAATAGATCAAGTATAGCATAATATTAATCTATTTTCTAAAATAAATGTGTTTTCGCTTTCATTAAGCACTAAATTGATGGTTTCTGCTTCTAACTTAATACGATGACATACTGTATCTGTGTTGAGCTGCACTAACTCTGTACCCAACACAGGAGTGGGTAAAGCTCAGAACGCTTACAGAGAGCCTCATTGCTCCATATACTACTGGCTGGTTTAAACTCCAACAATGCATCAAATTTTACGAGATCATCAAACGCTGCGTGTGTAAAATCTTGTTCTGCAAAGTTCCTGGTTACTGGCAAGACAACAGAGTCTTCAGATAAAAGTGGAGCATCACGTGGAGTTCAATTTTGCGAAGTTTAAAACAAAATGTAGATGTTCCAGTAAAGTACTAATTGACCAGAAATGCCCCGAAATTCTTATATACTTTACACCTCTCTGTATGATCAATGATCAATCAAAAAATATATAGCTTTTAGCTTAAAAGTGTATTCTTACTACTGTCTCCTAACCCAAAATAAATCCCTATCAATTACTTATTACCAGGATACACATGTACACATACTGTACACACAGACACACACTGACACATGTGCATGCATTTTCAACGAGACCTCTCTGGTGCTAAATGTTCAAAATGTAATTGAGATATTTTTTTGGAGGTCACATTTCTAATTAGCTGCACAGCTGCAGTGCAGCAGAGATAAAGGAGTCCCTTCAATTTTCCTTAATCAGATGGTAGAACACAAAGGCTGTCTGATAAGGATTATTTCGAAGACGTTTCAGTGATGACAGGCTGTGTGTAATGTGTATTTGCAGTGTGGTATGTGCTTATTGACACTAATCTATAGGCTTCCTGAGGACATTAGATGGGTGTCTCATTTGGCATATGGCACCCTGAAAAAAGATTTGGGGGTTGGGGAGGGGGGGGGGCACATTACTTCTTCTCAAGTAACAACCATCATGAACCGACGGCTAACAGTTACGTAGAGAGATCATCTGTTCAGTTTTACATATTCACAATAAAGCATAGTTTTACCATTCCTCGTTTCACAAGGTTGCTGGCTCTTGTTTGCCTTGAGCAAACTCTTTCCCATCCCAATCCAGGCTGGGAGAGATGAGCCCAGCTATCCAGATTGAGGTGAGAGAAGGGTTGGTCTCCTGCCTCCAGCACCATCTGCTCCAATGGGCCACTTTTAGACATGCTGAATAGACGATACTGTACTTGCAAACACAGACGGTGATTATCAAAGCCATGACATCATCAATACAGACAGAGCAGAGGGACGGTTAACTGTTTTTGACGTAACTGGCTCTGAACCAAGCTTTAACAGTGGCAGGATACCGTATAATCTGATCTACAGTCAGACCTCAGTCTTAACTAATCTATTTTGAATAACCGTCTCCTGTAATCTGTTTTAAATCTATATTTCATCCGCGAAATCCTAGACTATAAGCAGTACGTAACGAGTTTACAACAGCTTAACATACCTGACAAATATCAGTCTGGATTCTGAAAAGCTCATAGTATAGAAGCTGTGCTGGTAAAATAATAAATAGTGCTGATATTAGCAATGCCGCCACACTGGTCCTTTTCTATCTAAGTGTCATATTTGATAACAGGGGTTCTCAACCTGGGGCACAGGGACCCCCAGGGGTCATTGGGAGGGGTTCCAGATGGTCCCCAGAGAGATGAGGAATATTTTAATTTTACCTATAATTTAATTTACAGCAAGTCAGCCCAGCAGGAGAATGTCTAAAGACACAAAAACAACTAAATCTTATCAGACAGGGATCCCCGAGACTATATCTTATCAAATACAGGTCCGCTGCGTCATGTCTATCAAGTCTTTGACACCGAAAAGGTTGAGAACTACTTCCATAGATCACACTGTGTTGATAGATACATTGAAATTAATTGTGATTTTCATATTTCCGGAAGGAACCTCAGCTGGTTCCATACTTAACTGGGAGACAGTTTTTTGTAAATACTGGCGACCATGCTGTCACTCCTCGTTATAATCCATATGGTGTCACTGTTGAGAACACAACAACTCAGCTGAATTATTATGACAATATGGTGTACATTTTCATAACTACGCAGACGACTGTACAGTCAAGTATGACCCTAAAAATGTTCATTATTTAATAAACTGTGATAAAAATATTACAGTATGAAATTAAAGGAGGACAAGACCCATATTATAGTTATTAGCGATTCAATAAGAGGAAAATTTCTATGTGGATTTGAAACTCAAAACAACGTAAAAAAACAGACTCAGAATGATTCAAAATGCCTGGGTGTCATCATAGATAATGACAGAAACATTAAGCTGCTGGTGCTCTTCTTAAAACATGTTGGATGATCAGACACCATGAATACCAAGGAGAGATTGTCTAAAAAATATACGTGCTATCAACATCACGAGTGAATCCTTGAATCCGAGTCTTACCAGGTAGGCTATGGGCGGGGTTTAGGTGTGACAGCGGCAAGAAGCAACTGTTGGTTAGAAAACAACAATGCCAAGTATTGTTTTAACACCCATACATGTTTATCAACTGTTTCTAAGGACGATTTCCCAGGTGGTCCTGTGTAACAAACCATCCGCCGCGTCAGGTTAGATACCACGTGTAGCAACAATAAAAACTTTTGATTTCCGACGTAGGTGGATAACACGTCTCATGAACTCGTTCTGATCAGGCATAACCAAGCCCTTAGGAAGCACATTGTCTATGTCAGTAAGACTGCATTTTTTCACTTTAGGGATATTGCAAAAGTCAGACCATATCTTGCTCTGTCTGATGCAAAGAAATTGATTCCCACTTTGGCTTTCCATCCTCGTGACTACTGCAATGCTCTTTTAACTGGATTATCCCCCCCCCCAAAAAAACGTGAATAGACTTCAGCTTGTACGAAATGCAGCTGCCAGAGAGAGCACATCACCCTTGTGTTTGCATGTTTGCACTGGCTTCCTGTCTTCTTTAGAATGGATTTTAAAATCTCATTTCTACTATGCAGGGCTGTAAATGATTTTGCACTTCCACACTAAGATCATCAAACACTACAGAACTGAATGTACCAACCATTAAGACAAATGAAAAGGCAGCCAGTCTCTGTAAATTCCTAAAAGAAACATCTTAAGACTCATCTTGCTTTTAAGTTGCCTGTATCCTTGCTTTTATTGAGTCTTAATATTTTGTCATTTTGTTTATTCATTCTTATTATTCTACCTTGTTTTACTGTATGTTGATGTTTTTTTGTTTCCCACATATTTTTGAATAATTTGATTCAAAGCTCTTTGAATTTCTTATTGTGATAAGGTGTGAAGATATGTGAAGTCCAAACTATTTTTTCCATAAATCATTAAATACACAGGAACAGCTTCAACCACATGCTGTATCAACTGTGAGTAGGAACAACCAGTGTCTGGAGAGAGAAAAATGGCTTTCAGGCTACAGGATCAGAGCAGTAGCCCAACCTTTGAACCTGGGCAGGAGAGACACCCAGCCTCAGAGGGAGGTGGACGGGGGGGGGTTTGGGGTTGGGGAGAGGGGGCAGCAGTAAGTGGGATCCGAGGTGGGAGTTTCCGTGTCAGTGGGCTCATCTTACAGCCTCCCTGATGGACCACGGTGACGTCCCCCAGGGTCCAGATGGGATTCAGTGGTCAGCTCGGTGACAGCTGGTGAAGGGTGGTCAGGCCTCATGCATAATGGAGGCTCAGCAGACCACACCACAACCTGACTGCTGCACTGATGTGGAAGTAGTTCCATCTCAGTGTCAATACAGCGAGCTTACTGGAATAGGGGTATAACTGCTGTTGTGGGCCTTTAACTCGCCATGAGCAGCATTTTACCTGAATTTGATTTGAACAAACTTTTCAGGGATATTTAACTGAGATTTAAGAAAATCTCTCTGATGTATATAAAAACTCTGGTCAAACTTTCATAGTTTCAGTTATAACTAGAACTTAACCAGCGTATCTAAAAAACGTATTTGAAGGTAAAACATATCAAGAGATAAAGCAGAAAGTGAGCAGAACCAAAATATCAACCCCTCATTGTGCAAATAAATGTGTGTGTACACAGTTACAGTAGGTAAAGTGACAATATGTCAATGTGCCCCCAACTGGCCCAAAAAAGTTTAAAGTTCACTAACCAACTTCTTGGTTCACTTTAAACTTTTTTGGGCCAGTTGGGGGCACATTGACATATTATCACTTTGTAAGTTGTCGAATGTGCTAGCAAACAGGCACAGAGCAACATTAGCAGTCATTGGGACTTTGTGATTGTGACTACCTGATAAATCTAAGTTCAATATTCATTCAGCTCTGATTTTGGTCTGTTGTGCTGAAAAATCAAACTGAGGAGATAAAAGACACTAAAACTGCAGAGTTGAACTGCAGTCTGGGATGAATCCTCTGTGGGCTTTTAACAATAAGTGACTCTTCACATTGTATATATGTTCAGGTGATGCCTTGTTAATATGATAATTGATTATAGCAGCTTTAAGGTCAGTCAAACTGTGTGCACACACATGTTTTATGTTTATTTATGTTGTTTTTTTGTATTTTGTCTGTGTGAGTTCAATCTTTGGCCTGACCGGAGGATGAATTTCCTCATTGGATCAATGAAGCTGAGGTTGAACTGTTACAGTGGACAACTTATGTAATAATTTTACTTTATTATACTTTACTATACCTAATGGCATATTTTCTCTTCCAAATCAGTTTGGCTGTTCTTGGAGTTTGTTTAAAACCTGTCTACCTCGGTGTATTATCATTACCACTATGGTAATAATTGCCAAAATAGCAAAAATAACACCCAGGTTATATGACACTGGAATTTCACTTTAAGAAACCAAACAGGATAAACTACTTCAATGCTGGATGTGAGCAGTGTAGCTCCTCTCAGAGCTTTAAATTTGCAGAGCCCCGAGTCCTCGCCTGTCAATGTGTTGAGGAATCAACGCTACCAGCTATTCTGTTGTGAATGGACACACTGCAGTACATCACCTCAATCAGTCATCCCAGCCCTCGTAGGCAGTCACCACGACTAGCGACCCGACCCCCATCCCCCACACAGCAGCGAGAAAGTGCTTACCTAGGAGAAAAAGACAGAGAGGACATTAAATCAGTGAGCATAATATTCTAGTGAGAAGGGGACTCGCTTTCACAGATTAGCCAATCTCTCCTCTGCACAGTCTACTGCCACAGAGTTTTAACCCTCTCTAGCTTCAATTCAAATGGAGAGAGGGGAGATTATCCCATATATTCTGGTGCTCAGCATTTTCTAATGTGTCTAAATGCAGGCAGTAACTGGGGTCGACACACATGTATGTTTCTCAGGAAACAAATGGAGTTTATCAAGAACACAGTGAACAATGTAATGAAAATTAATGACAAATATAACAGCACGCACAGTTTGTCCGCTGTCTTGTTTTCTGAATATTCACAGAGCAGAAACCACTGTACCAAGCCCAAAAAGGAGGAGGATGAAAATGAAAAGAGCAGGTTGTGGAGATTCTGTGCTTTAGCCTGGGAGGGATTGAGCCCTGCATTCAGTCCGCAGCCTGTGTGAAGTGTTTTTCACTCGGCTCGATCAAAAGACACGGATGTCTTCCAATGCCGGATGTTACATCACACAGCTTGATTCTTCACACTCTCTTATCCATTTCTCTGCTTATTTGTACCCATTTAAGTCCAGGGATCTCACAACCCCTCCACCAAGCCAAGCAGGCACACAAACACGGCTAATGAACAATAGGAGGAAGGATGCTGCACGACTACTGAGAGGGAAAAAATGGAGACGAATTCTCCTGTGTGGAGGACTTCAGTGAATGGGATCTTGATGAATCAAGTGCATGCTGTTGACATACAGTAGTAGGCAAAAATAAGGAAAGCGCAAGTGGTTCTTATGCTTATGAGACAACAGTGGATGTGAAACTGAATGAATGAATCCATAAATTATTCAAGACATTGACATAAGGGGTAACATTTTACTTTAACCCCCCCATCCTGTTCTATTCAATATCTATATGAATATGGATGTAAACAAATTATAATGCAGTATCATGTCATTTTAAGCAGATTTAAGGGTATTTTATGTGTTTATAAATGTATGCAAATAATTCTATACACACTCACATTTTATTCATCTACAAGTGCATTATGTTATAAATTGTTAAATTGTCCTATACTGTCAGTCACCAGGTGTTTCCATTACAGAAGTTTCAGCGGAGATATAGTGACAAATGCATAAGTGAACACTTAAAAATGTCCCATTGAGGGCCTGCAACTGATTATTGTAGGGAATATATTGAGGTTATTCTGAATAAATATATTACACAGAGTGATAATTAAAATATTGCACAGTTGGTGTGCATTATAGTGCCGTTATTGTCAGTGTTGGTGCAGTGCTGGTTGTCGAGTGGATTGATGGGTACATCACTAAAGAATCAGAGAATTAAGACATGATGTGTGTCAGGTTACACACTCCATGGAGGGAATGAGAGCAAAACATTGCTGTTAGTTTTGTGAGATAAGGGTCAAGTTAGCCTGGTGCCCAGTTGTCTGATCTGGGTTCATCATTAAAAAGGCCTCCACCCTTCTACCTATTGGACTTTGGGCCCCAGGTGCATCAGAGATGCTGTTTTTTTTTTCTTTTTTTTAAATTGGCCGAGCTGTGACAGCCAATAGAGCAGGACAAAGATCGACTCACGCAGACAGACTAGCCCGTACAAAGCCTGAGAGACGGGAGGCCAAAGCACACTGTCTAGACTGCCACTGATAACCATGGGTCGATGGTTAGGAGGAGTTCAAGGTGGTCCACCTGAGAGGGTCTGCCTCTGTCACAGCTGGCAACTGCCTATTCAATAGAATTAGCATCGGCTTTCTGTGCACTCTGAAAAGACACAGACGATCTCCAATGCATCCAGCTTTTCACATTCAACTTACCCAGAAATAATGCAATATCTATTCAGTGACTTCCAATGGAAAACCTCACTGTACATTTAGCAGTAAGCTGTCTCTACTTCAGTGCTCACTCCAGCGCTTCCAACCATAGTTTTACTGCTGTCAACACTTCACCGAGCAGCTCTGTTGCTGTTGTTCTGTGGCATTGATGAAACAACCAAAAAGAAGGACAGACTCTAATTTTCCAGCCTTGAGCACTGTTAAGTGCAAAGATTGTTTCCAGCCTTACAAAGAGCTCTGAGCCATGAATTTGCAACAGGGAGCTGAGCTGCCGAGCAAGGTCACAACTTTCACAAAGTTACACAAGTGTAGATAGCGCAAGGTTATCTGCAGCCTCTGTTACAAATACAGTATACAAAGGATAATATACTAATTATAGTTAATAGGGATTGTGATATGATAATTCAGACAGAATAAACTCTGTCTGCCGTCACACTTATGCAATGGTGGCTTTCACTTTAATATCTCTGGTTGTACCAGGCTACTGTGGGAAATACACTACACTTCAACTTACTTTATGGTACTATTTAAATGATTATTTGATCAAAGTTTACAGAACATTTATTTGTAAAGTTGTTCATTATAAGAGATAGTAAGTCATAATTATGACATAATAGTGAAGTAAGTAGCAATTATAAGGTAATGGTTGAAATAATGATTTATGACTTGATCTTAAGTAAAACATTGTGAGAGGTACTGTCGATATTTTGAGTTGCTAATAAATATGTTTGATTTGGTAAATCATAATTTCGATTTACTGTGCAATTTTTATTTTTATATTCTTATTGTGTGTTATGCCCCCAGAAATAAGTTTCCATCAGAAATCCAGTTCAGTGTGATATGTTATTGCTGTAACCATAGCAACCTAGAAACAGGAAGCTTTGTGTTTTGTGTTTGCATGATTATGAAAGCGGCTGGATGCTAATTGCATTGCTAAGCTAATGAATTGCTGGTTGTCTTTTAGACCATGCTAGCCGTGCCTTTATTATATTAGCTACGTGGCTAAGCTAGTTAAGATCTGCTTAATGCCTGGATACTGTTGTGATATGTGTATTTCATCAACAATGCTGTTTATTAATGCAGATATTTTTTACTGTATTGTAATTGCAGTTTCACAAGATTCCAAGCAAACTTTATGGAATTTCATCACATGTATCCTGGAGTTTTTTGGGAATGTTTAAACTGATTGGAAACAGTCCATGACAGTGAAAAGACAGCAATACAGCCAATGAGGGACACAAGGATAGCCTTCCTAAAGAGCTACTCAATATCAAGAGATAAGTGGCTAACCCTAAAGCTTCCAGCTAGCCTCACGCCAGCTTATTTCTCTTTCTGGTATTGAAACCTCACTGAGTGATAATGTCACAAATCAACAAAGGAAATGAAGATAATCACTCTGTGTACTCACGGAGCAGTCGGTCTTCTGGTTCATCATCCAACTCAAAAATCAACATGGCGATCGCCATGGCGAAAGCAAAAGCCGAAGCAGCACAAGCTAAAGTGGCCTATTCAAAGAAGGAAATTGAACTTAAAGTGGAGCAGGCACGCATTCAAGCAAGTTTAGATGCACTTAAGGATGAAAAGAAAAAGATGCTGCCATAGCAGAGGCAAATGCACTTGTGGCTGGTTTATCAGATCACAGCTTTGAAGTACGCAGTGAGGCTAATGACACTGCCTCGCAATCTGTGAAAAATCTGCATATTGCTGCCTATGTGTCAGCGCAAGTCAGCCTAAGCAGTAATAACTCATCCATCATGAGAGACGGTGAAGATGTTTTGCCAACATTTCGTCCTTTAAGTCTTCAACCAACTAATGCTATGCCTTCAACATCTTACCCACTCGATGACGGCCGAACCCAAGCTGCTGCTCTAATTGCCATTGCACCTGACCACTATTCTCAGGCTCCTCAGCCTTGTAGATCACTGCCACAACAGAGCTCCAATCGGTGTCAATTCTATCCTCAAGCTCCTCAGACTCATGCGACACCGCCACAACAGAGTTTCAATCAGCATCATCCGTCTGTGGCGCAGCCGTCTGTTCATGGGACACCTTATGGAGCTAGCTTTAACTACACCAGTGACCTTGCCAAATATCTTGCCCGCAGTCATCTGGCGACCTCAGGTCTCACCACGTACGATGACCAGCCAATGAACTATTGGGCATGGAAAACAACATTCCGAAATGCTATTGTCGACCTCGACTTGTCTGCTGCAGAAGAACTCGACCTCCTAACCAAGTATCTGGGAAAAGGGTCAGCAGAACAGGTCAGAAGAATAAAAGCAGTCAACATTAGAAATCCATCTACTGGACTGTTCATGGCATGGGGTCGACTTGATGAAATATATGGCTCACCAGAGGCCGTCGAACAGGCTCTTTTCAACAAATTGGAAAACTTTCCTAAAATCATAACAAAGGATCCACAGAAATAAAGAGATTTAGCTGACCTGTTGTTGGAGCTACAAGCTGCTAAGGATGATGGTTATCTCACAGGCTTGTTATACTTGGACACCTCCAGAGGAGTTTACCCTATCATTGAAAAACTTCCGCACAACATTCAAGAAAAGTGGCTCTACTTTGGAACAAAAATACAAACGTGAACATCGCGTCAGCTTCCCACCTTTCTCTGTGTTGGTAGACTTTATCCACATGGAGGCAAAGGCTCGCACAGACCCAAGCTTTAACCTCTTCACACAAGCTTCAGCAGAGAGGAAGAATAAATGGGAGAAGCCAGTAAGGACAGCTGCATACGTTCACAAGACACAGGTTTCTGCAAGTGACAAGTTTGAGTCGAAGGAAAGTAGGGAACCTGTTGACCCAAACAAACATTGCCCCCTTCATAAAAGGCCCCATCCTCTGAGGAGGTGCAGAGGCTTTCGGGAAAAGAGCATTGATGATCGCAAACGGTTGTTAAAAGAATATTACATCTGCTTTCGCATTTGCTCCTCCACAGAGCATCTCGCCAAGAACTGCACAGCTGAAGTGTACAGAATGTGAGAGTACTGCCCATGTGACAGCGCTTCACTCCAGTCCACCAAGCTGGATATCTAAGTCGTTTCTCCCCGCTTTAGAGGATGGCTGGGAGGGGGACAAAGCGGACAACCAGGGGGTCTCATCGAGTTGCACTAAAGTGTGTGGTGAAGGCTTAAGCTGAAGAGCATGAGCCAAAATTTGCCTTGTCAGCGTGTTCCCTAACAGACACAGAGAAAAGTCCAAGAGAATGTACGCCATATTGAATGAGCAGAGTAATCGCTCCCTCGCACGTTCAGAGTTCTTTAAAGTCTTCAATATCTCCGGGTGCTCTTACCCATATATGCTCAAGACATGCACAGGACTCACAGAGACAGTGGGGAGGAGAGCCAGTGGTTATACCATAGAGTCAGTGGACAAGAAGGTAACCATTTCTCTACCAACGCTCCTTGAGTGCAACCAAATCCCTGACAACCGCACAGAGATTCCTACACCGGACGCAGCCTGCCATCACGCTCATCTCACATGCATTGAAGATAAGATACCCCCACTGGCTCTCCTCCCCACTGTCTCTGTGAGTCCCGCGCATGTCTTGAGCATATATGGGATGGAATTTCATTACATATATCCTGGAGTTTTTTGGGAATGTTTAAACTGATTGTAAACAGTCCATGACATTGTGCATTATCCAGGCAGAAATGAACTCCCATTAAAAAAGGCATTCTCATCTGGTTATTTTATCCATGCATAGAAATCTTCTAGAAAATCTCTGCAATACAAAATTAAATATTGAATATTAGACTATTTTCTCTCTCTCTCTCACAGCTACTTTTAAAATGTGGTTCAGTGGCTTCATACTACAGTCAAAGTCTTCATGAGTGAGGATTCCCTTTACTTCTTTAGTTGAGTTTTCATTTATTTGTCTGACAATAACAGAATAAGAGTAAAGTTGAGTAAACCAACGTGTTCTTCGCAATCAATGCAGTTGCGGATATTTGCTCATTGTACCGACGTCCACAGATCAATGTGAAAATTGCCGTGGTGCCAAATACATGTAAACGGTTAAATCACCAGATAATTTATGCGAAACACTGAATGACTATTCAATCAAAAAGCCAGATTTGTCAGCTAAGATCATTGATTAACAATAGATCAGCTGATTAAATAATTAACCCAAAGTCTGAAGCAATTACTTCCCTGCTCTGGCCGGTGACACCTCTACCTTTGTTTATGTTGCATTCAGGAGTACATTTGTAATATTGAGTTAATATAATTGTCCTGTAAGTGTGTTAAGTGAAACCACATGAGCAGATCTGGAGTCTGAATCCAGTAAATAGACACTGGTGAGTAGCTGTAGTCAGTTGAAGTAAAAAAAAAAAAAAAAAAAAAAAAAAAAAAGTGCTTGTTTGGATTTTTCCTCAGGCAGTGTTATGCAAAACAAGCCTCTGAACCCTATCGATATTGCCCTGCGTTTTGAACTGAAGACTTTGAGCTCGCTCAGGGTTGCCAATCCACAGTACACAGTTACAATTTGCTCCTGTGTCAAAAACAAAGACATGAGGAGAAAATAACAATCCAAAGATGCATAATTTCACAGAGAGGCAAGGACACGGAGGCAATACTGAGTGGTATAGGCAAAATGGCACTGTGCTGGGCATTGTGCGGCATTTTAAACCACTGAAGCAGTATCATTATTTTAGAAGGTTTCTTCCCAAGAGCTGCAGCTCCCTGTGGATCACATCAGTGTCAAGTCATCATCTGTAACAGCAAACTGCCACTGCTGAAGACAGCAAAATGCACCTCCAGTAAACGCCCAGCGATGACAAGCCGCCCTGTGGTTTCAGTTTAAAAATTCAACATCTTCTGACAATGAAGTTAGACCACATCAATTAACAATTACACTTAATGGTAGGGGAGAAATTGAATTAAAAAAGAGTCATGGCTGACCACAGGATACGAAGAGATATTGTTCTTGGCAGCCGCATTCTATTCATTCATCATTGACGTAAAGGTAATAGGACTTCAGAGCTGTACTAATGACCAACGACATCCTCTCTGTAAAATAGATGAAAGGTGTGCCATTATGGGGTGGACTCATGAGAGGAGAGGCCATGCGGCTAATGACTCATTAGAGACATCTATAGCCAGACAGGCTGGGAGCCAAAAGGCCAGGAGTCCTTTTTAAAGACTCAATACCCCAGCTGACACTAATTGTAGCCGTCAGGATAGCATGGATTTTCATCGCAGATAATAACAGTCTGCTCCCCTGACACATCTTGGCCTGTTACCCACAACTGGCACTGCCCAGGTCTGCGAGCCGGGCTCAACACTGTCTCCCATCCCAAAGAGCGGATTCACAACAGCCTGATCCAAGCACCATAAAACAACAGAGCCCGGTGCAGCGCTGATGGTTTTAAATCTGATAAGCTTGTAAATGTGAACAATCTGAGAGTGAGACGCAGCGCTGAGGGTGGCCTGAAAAGAAACGCCAGAGAGAGTAATTTTTTAATATTCTCGTTACATCATTCAGCTCCTGCAAGCACCTGCAGTGTTGAGCAGACACATCTCTCATTTGGACAGAGGCAAAGCGGGATGTTTTATGGTCTAGGAATACTCCCTGTCACTGTGCTAATGTGATTCACTTCCAAAACAGTCTGAGGAAATGAGAAAAGCTACTCCTTCCCACCCTTGCAGCACTCAGACATGATACACGTGGGGCTTTACACGGCTAGCAGGAAGGGGGGAAAAAAAATTACAAAAACCTTTCATGATACATTGACATAAGGGGAGGAGAGACACTTAACACAGACTGCAGCAGCAGCAGCAGTGTGAGGTTCTTGATGCTACATTTGAATGTTAGAGTAGAAACTGTGGGGGAAAGATTGGTGGCAGTTCATTACACTTCAAACTGAAAATGACTGGCAGCCACTCTCCCCTGGGCCTAGTATTAGAGAGGAGCTGGAGTACTGTATTTTATAGAAGACAGACTATCAAACATGCTGCAGTCAAAACAATAATCAGAAAAAAAAAAACATTCTGAAGGAGCCTTGTGTTTTCTTTTTAGGTCTGCAAAATAGGTTTTACACAAAGCGTGGCGATATCAATTGACCACTATGCCTGGAGTGTTCACTATCAGCCATTTAATGAATAACTGCAGACAATTCAAATGCTGGGAAAATGTTCTGATGGGGGTAAAGTGAAAACAAGTTCACTCGACGGGAAGCCAATGCAAATCTGTGCAGTATGTGGTCATACTCAGCACAATTCAGCACTATGACTGAGCACATACTGAGCATTATATAAGTGTTTACAACTCATTTTCAACATGGTGACTTTTATTAACCTCAACTGCAGGCCTACACTTGAGGCTTCATGTGATTATTTCTAATTCTTCATATTTCATAACAATATTTGACCGTAATTGCTTCCTATTTAATTTTCTGTTGGTGGTCTTTGTTCTTACTTGAAATTCATTGTGTCCTCAGTGTTTACCTGCTGTCTTTTCTTCCTTCAGAAATGCCAAATACTCTCTGGGTTTCAGCTCCTCATTTGTGAAAGTTTTCTGCTTATCTGTGTGTGTGTGTGTGTGTGTGTGTTACATATTTGTAAACTGAGGATCTTTGGGTTTGGGATTGTTGGATTGTTGCTTGAGCAAAAAAAGACATTTGAAGATGGTCTTTAGAAAACTGTGATATGCAATACTATAATTAATTGACAAAATAATTGGCAGTTTAATCAATAATGACAATAATCATCAGCTGCAGCCTTTATGTTTTTCTAATTATTTCCAGTCACCTTTATTTTGTATTTGTCAATAAAACCTTTTACTTCCAGGAAATTTTCACTTTGAAATCCATTCATTGGCTCAAAAGGTGTGTGACATTCATAGTGACATTCATCCATCCATCATCTACATCACTTATCCGTCAGGGTCCTGGGGGGCTGGAGCCAATCCCAGCTGACATTGGACGAGAGGCGGGGTAAGCCCTCGACTGGTCGCCAGTCAATCACAGGGCCAACACACAGAGACAGACAACCATTCACACTAACACTCACACCTACGGGCAATAAAGCCAGAGTACGCGGAGAAAACCCTCGCAAGCACGGGAGAACATGCAAACTCCACACAGAAAGGTTCACTACTCACACAACAAACCTGCCGGCCAGCGGATTCAAACCTAAAACCTTCTTGCTAACCACTGCACCACGGTTCGAGAGACGAGTTCGTGACCGGGAGGTCGCTGGTTCGTACCCCTAGACCGGCATGGACTGAGAGAACCCCCAAAGGAAAGAAGACTTGGTGTGGTGACCAAGAGGCCGACAGGTGTAGCACCGCCATCACATCAGCGTCGCCGGCGCCACTTTGGCCCTTGAGCAAGGCCCCCCCCCTAAAATCACTCCCCGGGCTGTATGCTGTACAAAAATTGACCATTAAAGGATTATTATTATTATTATTAGAATATACAGTCTTCGTAGAAGTGATTGGAAATAATAATAATTTAATGAAAACAGCATTTCTGCAAGAGAAAAGAGACTCAAAGCAGCAAATTGTTGAGGAGGACGTGACACTGCAGTTATACTGCCGGAATTAGCGCTTTGGAAAAAGACATTATGGTGATTTTACCATGTGAGCCATTATAGTAATTTCACCCTTTTGTTACAGCTATCAGTTGAAACTCTGCAATTATTTGAACGGCGGCTTTTAGTTGATAATTTATAGTATGCTCTATATAAACCAGAAGAGAGACTTGACGTGAGAGACTCAGTCTCAAATTCTAATGAAAACCTAAACGGCTCCATTGCAGTGGCTAATGCATTCAATCATTCATTCATTCATAGCATCTGCCCCAGTGGTGGTAAAAAGGCATAGCGGTGTCAATAGGTGACACCTCAGTCATGCACTGGCCTCCTCTGAAATACTGCTACAAAGCGGAGGAAGCTTTGTGTCTATGAAACCGGGTGTGCTTGTTTTTTTAAATGGCTTCCAACGGCGAATTAAAACCATGCCACCTCAGTCAACCGTCTCAATGAGAGGAAACAAATCCATAACCACTGGCTTTAAAAGGCCACAGGACCAACAAACCTTTTAAAAGACCAAAAGAGGTGTAAGCTGAGAAACAAAGGTCAATCTAATATGGACTTCTTTAACGATTGTTTCGCTCTTTGACTAATTCCCAGAGGCAAAGTAAGAAAGGAGGAAGGGGAGGGAGTGAGAAAAGGGCCAGTTAGCTGGCCCACTCTCTCTGTTTTTCTCTGCCTATCGAGAATATATCTCACACCACAAAGATCCCACTGGGAATTCAACCAAGGTGAGATTTTCTCCCACCTCTGAAGTCCTCTTCAACTAACCTTAAAGCGGCTCTTTAAGGTAATGTTTGCAATTTTAATAAATATTTCAAGATATGACACTGTAATGATAGCGGGGGCGAGGCTAGCCCTGTCTGGTGTCTGCCTGGTGTCTGCTATTACTAGGCTAATCTAAACCCCCCATGAGAATTTCTAGATTTAATTTAGGCATTTGGGGATGATGCTTGGCGGAGACAAGGGCCATCCATCTTCTCTTAACAGTCCTAATCTTTATAGAGGCTCCAGACTTCAGGTAGTGCAAGTGATGGATAGCACCCCTGGCTGAGGACAGTCCATTAGTAGGAAGAGAAAACCACAAAGCCAAAGCCCAGTTACACTGTCCTAAGTGCAATTCGGAGGTAGTGGCAGCTCTGTATACTACATTACCAAAGAAAAAAACAATGTTTTGGAACAAATGTCCACCCCAGTTAACTCCCAGTGCCCCTCATAGGTTCAGATTATCGAGCTCCCAGTCTGCAGAGACTTTCACCTCGACTGCCACAGAACTCAGCAGCCATTAAAGAAAAGTAAGTCTCGACTCAACAGTGGGAGTATTATTCCGACTTGGGGCAACAATCACAGAATAAGAGGCGACTAGAGTGCATCCACTCTAAACTTCATTTTGAAGCTTCAATCATGGAAAAACCCAAGACATGTTCAATAGTTTAGCCCTGAAATAGCACATAAAAACTTCTCAACTCTGACTGACAGAGCTCTTGATACAGTAGGTTGATTGACAGCGTGTGACAGCTCAGACAGTATTTGATATCAGTCAAAGTTTAAGTTTTTTGCGTGACAGACAGGCTGAAACTGGGTCTATATTTTGGATTTCAGAGAGACATGTTGGTGGCAAAAAATCATACTTTCTGCCTGGAGGACCCAACTCTCAAGGTTTAAGATATATACTGCTATTCTATGTCTGTTTTAAAATCCTTCAAGCATTAAATCATGGCCAACTCTGAATTTATCACTGATGCTAATTTGTGTATCCAGAAATCTCAACGACCTTGTACGGCCTGGCATTATGGGGACGGCGTTACATAAACAGAAAATAAACAGAAAAACAAACTTTGCTAGTTAATCAGTTCAAGTGAAGATGATGCGCTTTTACTCCCCCCATGATGTCCAATTAAGAGTTATGTTTATCACTGGAGCTCTGCAGCGGAGCTTTTTGCAGGTACCCACTGCTGCTGCCACCACTTTTATCTGCACAGACAGCAGGACACCAGTTCAAAACAAAAACATGGATTATGTATAAAGTAAGGGGGGGGAAAAAGTCTCATCCATATTTGCAAAGACTTGTTTGTTAAATCATTCTGAGCAAACACAAAAACACTGTTTATCACACATTCATTTGGCATTATAGCAGGCTTCAGTGCGTTTCAACGGAGTAAATAAAGGGAAGATAAAATGCAGTAATCCATCACAAATCATCTCAGGCCTCCTGTCATCTCACACAGCATGCTAGCCTGCCTTGGCTTTAATTAAGTTATTCTGGAACTGCTGACAACAAAATAAATAAAGAAATGGAGGGAAAATAGAGAAGAGTGTGAAGTGTGGGGAGTTTCTATGGAGACCTGAAGCATCTGGCTTGATTCCAATAATTTGTTCTCTGCTGTCTTCATCTCTTTTGCTCCCTCTCTCTCTCTTCCTCCCTCACAACTTTACACGCACAAAAAGTCCTTTTTCCTCACGCAAGTATCCCCTACACGGCGCAGAACTTATGAGTTTGATTATAATCACCGTCGCTCTTCCAGCATCACAACATTTCATCACATCAAGGCCATATGAACCCATATGGTCTTTAAAACTGCCAGTTTTCTTTAACCCCAAACTTCTGTTTGGGGTCTTCTTTGACAGCTGAAACAACAAACATACATGACTTAAACAAATTTTATGAGAATGGATTATAAATACAAAATGACACCCCTGTTTCAGAAGCTGTAAATCATGGTTAAATTAAATAGAGTTTATATTCTCTGGATCAGTGGTCTATGCTGACAGGATGTTGTACAAAGCACCATCCCTCCCAAATAGCCAATTAGTCTATTTTAACTTCTTTTTTTTTTAATAAGTAATGTCACTATGTAGGGTAACATGCTGCACATTTTTGTAAGACAAATGACTTTTTGTCAAACAAAAGGAACATATATTTGTTTATGGATAGTGCGTGCAACATCCAAATCATGACATATTTCCATATTTGCATATTTTGCCACCTTCATCCGTGGTTACTGCTTCAATACTCTTCTACAAAGTAGCTTCTAATGGTCCAAAAATAATATTGTATTTAAAGAAAGTGAATTGGTTAAATTTTCAATTATTATATTAGCAGACATAGCAGGAGAGGCTATGGGACATAAAGCCGGTGACAACAAATGACAGCGTGTGTTAATTAATGAACATTTTGCATTTTTAAAATTGTAAAAACTATGAATCATCCGTGAACACTGTCTGTGACTAAATCTATTACTGTTTTTATGCATGGAAAACACGAATGATGTCAGAAATAGACGAACAGCATTTGTCGTCAGATCTGTCACTGTTTACTTTTTGCCATCAAACTAAAACCATTAAACATGGGAATGTCAGGCAAATGGAGCTGAGCAAAAGATTATAAAAAATGCAAAACCTTCTCCACATGCTATCTCTATCATGTAGTTTGCAAGTACCTGTAGTTCAAGCTACAGCAGGATAACAAATGGTGTAAAGTGCTAAACTGTGCCACTCTACGGTATTCAGTCTCAATTTGGACAGTGAAGGAGCAACACCTTTTAAAGCCCGAGGCTTGTTTCAAAGCAGTGATGGAAGAGCTCGTAACAGCCTCTCTACAGCTGATTTTAGGGAGAAAGAAGTGGGGGGATGATAGATGGGTGAACTTTATATTTGACCCAAAGGAAAACAGAACACAATGTAAACTGTGCGCAGGCGGGCCGTCCTGGAATTCATAAGAAGGCGAGATTAAAGTTCACTTATCAACTTGAAGGTTCAGATGGACCTTTGGAGTTTACTTTCACTTGAAGCTCTGGCCAGTTGTCGATACTGAATAGTTTATGAGTGGTGTTCAAGTGAAGTCCAGTCTGCTATAAGGTTTTAAACTTGACTGGTGTTAAATCATGCTATTCTGTTGTTGGCCAGGAAGAACAGGTTAATACTATTAATATTACAGCAATTGCAGCAATTAAACTTTGTATGAAATCTTTATGCACACTCAGTACTCCTCTGTTTATACTTTCTGATTGATCAGAGAAAATCCCGTATGGTGAAATGCATACACTGTGTGACCAAATAATCTTGCATATAGGCTACACGGATCTGGAGATTCCTTGACATCAGATTATTCAATAGTAGTTTGGCTTTTGAATTCATGCACAAGATCTCTGCTTTCCGGTCCGGTTTGGAATCTGAACCAGAGTTCACACCAGAATCAGACACACAAATACACCATATTTAATTTAAACAGAACCAACGATAATAGTGATATACATTAATTAATAAAGCACTCTAACCAACAATTCCTTCTCTCTGCATTTCTCCAATTATATGAGAGGATACTTTTGTTTTTTTTGGGCTTTCTTTAATAACTAAAATAATGTTGCAGGGCTCACCTAATTATGAAGTGCTTGAAAATTTCACCAGCAGCCTAAAAATATGTTACAGTGTTGGCACAAACCATGCTGACATGCTATATAGCATAATATAAAGTAATTGAACTTGCTGCTAGTTTATTAGTTTTATTTACTTTGTGATGCTAAATTAGTTAAAATGTCAGAAGAACTGTAAGATGAATCTGTTCATTAGGTCATGGGTTTGAGCAGTGTCACCACTTCAGACAGCTGCTGCTCCAATTTAAATTTTTGTTTGGTCTACAGTTAAGTCATTATTCCTTTCCTGCTGTCAACAGCTAAGCAACAGAATTATGTATGAGCAAAACGACAGTAGTATCAGTGGGCACAGGGATAACATTAATTGGATATGAGAAAGCCGTTTAAGGTTCTTTCAAATTGAGGACAAATGAGAGTGCCTTAAGTCCTCTTGTGCCCCTAGAAAACTTTAAATTTGGCATTTATATAAGAAAAATAAGTGTGAAATGTTTCCACGCATGACAATGAGTGGGCACTTTGGCAGATTAGATTTTTGAAATAAGACAAAGCAGAATGGAGGATTTCCTCATGGGAGGAGAAACCTTGGCTCTTAACTCTGTCCATTGTCTCCTAGTCTTTTATTTTCTTCTACTTCAACAGAGGGATAATCTGCTTCAAATGACACCATATTGTTGATAGCAGAGAGGCTTATTGTCCTCCTTTCATGTCTCTGATAAAAGACACAGAGAGCTACTGTTCCAGCCGCCGGGATTGAGAAGAGAGTACCATTACACTTCCTCATCTCCATAAAGCCTCCATTCATCCATTTACCTCTCAGGACTCTGGGCTCCACCAGCCCGAAGGAAGAAGCAGTCGAGTACAGAAAGCTGCTTCACTTTTCTCTGCTCAGTATGGTATGGCACCCAGGCAGGCTGATGTGCTGAGTAGTGACAGTCAGCAGATTCGCTTTGTTGTGCACTTTCATTTAGGCAACAAGGGACTGCTTTCGTTAAGTGCAACTCACTGGGATGAAAGAATTAGAGTTGGCGAAGGCAGACAACGTTAGTTTTACCCCGTCACTTTGAAATCCAGGCTATAACCATCTGTCTAACTCACTCCAGAAATTCAAGCCAGCACAACCATGGATAGATTATTCATTTCAACTCCTACAGTACATACACCACTGTAGTTATAAGGCATATCTTTGCAGCACTGATGCAGAAACTAGATAGACTTAAAGTTATCACAATTGAATTTTAATATGACTTAATTATCCTTCAGGGGAGATATCTGTCCGAACGTTGCTGATGGGAATGCTAGGCTTGCTGGAGCATTTTGCTGAGCTTTTTAACAGCTCATCGTTAATGGGCGAAGAGCTCCGAGGAAGAAAAAAGGAGCACTTACAGTTCGAAAGCATTCACAGATGATAGTGTGTGTGTTTTATAGTTATTAGAACAAATTTGGTTTGCACACCATCGTTGTGAGGACATTTTGCCTTTTCCTCACAACTTCAAAGGACCACTTGAGGGTTAAGACTTGGTTTTAAGGTTAAGATTAGAATTAGGTTAAGGTTGGGGTAAGAGTAAGGGTAAGGTTTAGGCATTTAGTTGTGATAGTTGTGATGGTTAGGGTAAGGGGCTAGGGAATGTGTTGTCTTTCTATCCTCACAAAGATAGAATGGCAAGAATGTATGTGTACGTGTGTTTTCTCTCAGATAAAACCTGTCTGGAAAACTCTAAAACAGTTTGAAAAGAGTTCAGTACCTCACTCCTGCGTTGGCAGGCTGAGCATTGGCAGGAGAGGCTGGAGTCTGAAACCTGACAGTCATTCAATTCACACATCCACTGACCTCGGCCACCCACCAAAACCAAACCCTCCCCACATACACAATTCGCCACATACACACACGTAGAGTAATATGTGTTTACAAAATAGAGCCCTCGAGAAACATTATGGCGGACAAAAGCTTTTGTGAGCTCTGAAGAGAGGGGTGACTAACCCTCACTTGGCCATCTTCATTAAAGCCTCTTTGGTAGAGCAGAAAGGCCAATGCTGAAGTAGAGCAAGGCTAACCAGCAATCTCCCACACATAACACACATTTATTCACACTCTCACACATTCATGTACTCTCTTTCACACGCACACTTTTGTTTATCAGAAAACAATGATCAGGCAAGCAAACTGTCAAAGTCTATCCTCACACCATAAAGGTCATATTCACAGGTGCAAGGATTGTCTAATTGCACATTTCATACAATCTCGAGCCTCTGAATGGAAACTGCGAAGGCATTTCTAAAGATAAAAAAGCAATATGAGCTCACAATATTATGTTTCTCCCCAAACATATTTGCGGGAATCATTGGCATTCAAATTACAGGGTATATTTTCCAGCTGATATATTTTAAACAAGATAATCATCAGCAGAGGGAAGTGGGGTAGAAATTTCATTGAGCAAACAATGATTATTTTATTCATAATCCAGGGGAAAAGGAATAGGGAGAATATCAGATGAGATCATTCGGGGTGAGGCGAGCTTAAAGCCACAGGAGAGTCTGTTCTCGTCAACATCAACTAGTGTCCCGTACCGCCGGAAATAAAAAGAAAACAGTGTCCTACAATCAATAAGATGAAATGAGAGCGCTAAGATAGAAAACACAGTTTGCATGTAGGAATGGGCAATATTTCAAAATTACCCTTTATCGTCTCTCTGCATTACCATAACATGACAAAATTCTCATATGGCTCACAGTTTTCATGTGTAAATTAATCATAACACATTTTGCTAAAATCTGTCACAGCATGAGAGCTTAAACCCTTGTGTAACATATTGTATATTTTTATTTTTCTCATGTATAAGATTTTGCGCCGCTGACGCCACTATCCATAAAGCATATATTGCCAAGATGACTCATAAAAGCACCCTGCAGCTCAGAAAAAGGTTTTTCTGATGTTTTACTTGTTGGAATATTTTCAAAATAAATGCCAAATGCAGAAGCATAACAACTACATTTCTTACAAATGCACGCAAAAATTAGATATGAAGGGTTTGGAGCCAAAATGAGACAGCCATGATTTTGATGAAATGTTACCCTCAGTCCCATATTGATCTCTGGCATAAAAGTTAAGCTGTTAAGCTTTTTTCACAGCAGACATTTTGACTTGTCATGGGAGGAAAAGCATAGGTGTTACTAATAACATTAACGATGGCTCCGATCTATTCCAGTGCCAGAGTAAGCCACGGCAGTGTGACTGCAGGCAGCATGTGCAACACCAGGACCCCAAAACTGGGGCAGCTAAATGGAATTCAGCCATTATCAATATTATCATTTACATGTGTGCTTTTCCTACAGTAACATATCAAAATGTCTCCAGTAAAAAAGGCCTGTTAAGGGACTCGATATCTGCTCGTAAAATTCGTTTTATATTTTTCGAACATTGACTGATGAATTGCCAAATAACTGAATTTTTATATATATTTTAGAATGATGATATACTTCTGACAATTACTGTGGTATCATTTTGGGGGGAGTAATCATAAATTTAGGAAGAAGGAACACACTGACAAATCAAATTTACCTACAACAATGTTAATGACTAGTTCATTGTTCAAGTAATTTGTTGAGTAAAAATTACAAAGCTTACTTGCTTTGAACTGCTTATCAGACAAAACAAAGTTATTTGAAGACGTCGCCTTGGTGTCTAAGAAACTGATGGGCATTTTCACTATTTTGACCATTTCTGGACACAAGCAATTCATTGATTATGATTGATGAATCAGGAAGATGATCAGCAGATTAAAGATTGTAATCGTTGTATGGAGGCCTGATCTTTATGATACAAAAACATGCTGTGAGCAAATGGTTACAGTGACTGATTATTGAATGGTAATTACGTAAGGTTATGGGGCATATACTCAATATCCTAATGTTACATTTAAGCAGCATTTAGATGAAAAACAGCAGGAGTATGCTGTCAGAAACACATAAAAGGGTTGAAATAAAATGGGATGATTTGAGCATATTTTCAAACAGTGTCACCTGAGGGTGCAGTGTGCTGATACCGGATACGAGTCAGATATTACAAACAAAATTAACATAATGGGTCAGATTTTTAGAATTATGTTCAACTGTGGTTTCAAATGCAATTCAAACTTCATTTGAGTGAAACATCCATGTTGTTATACCCTCAGAGCAGCCTTCCTGCACTCACATCTATCTCGTCACTATGACAACAAACGTCGTGATGACAGCAGATGATTATAGTATCCAAGCACACAAATCAGATCTGGCCACTTACATTGTGTTCACTCTCTGCATTAAAGACCATTTAAAAAAAAAGCTAATTTGCTTACTAAATGGAATTGACCATTCTGGATATCACATGAGAAAACTAGAAATATGCCTCTGCTAAAGCTTGAAGTTTACATCAATGTCAAACTAACTAAATGTGAAATATGGTCTCAATCTCCACTTCTGCTTCTGTTCCTGATGGTGTTTCAGTTACAGTCACAAAGGTGTTTTACCACAACATTATGATGTCACGGTGAAGTTGACCTTTGACCTTTTGGATATAAAATGCCAACACATCAATATTTTATCCTATTAGACACTCGTGTGAAATATTTGTTGTAATCAGCCATTGAATTCTCGAGTTATGTCCAAAAACATGTTTTCTGAGGTGCCCTTGACTTTTGACCAAAGAAATCTTCCAGTCCAGATGGACGTTTGTGCCACATGTAATTAAATTCCATCCAAGGTGTTCCTGAGACATCGTGTTCACAAGAATAGAACGGATGGATAGACGGACAGACAGACTGTGCAAAGGAGTGTGTGGAAAGGAAGAGTGGGTCGTCCATCAATGGGAAGGTCAGCGTTTTGTTCCCCGGCTCCTCTAAGTCAGCATGTCGAAGTGTCCTTGGGCAAGACACTGACCCCAACTTGCTCCTCAAGCAGCAAACGTGTGAATGTGTGTGAAAGAAAATTCTCCTCCAACTTAGCTTCCTCCTGTGTGAATGATTTGTGAATGGGTGAATGAGGATTTAATGTAAAGCTGTTTTGAGTGGTCGAAATGACCAGAAAGGCGCTACACAAATACAGACCATTTACCATTTACATGAAATGTCATCACCTCATCATTGTATCCTATTAGACATTTGTGTGATATTTTGTCATAATAAACGTATAAATTCTTGAGCTACGGTCAAAAATTGGTTTTGTGAAGTCACAGTGACCTTTGACCACCAAAATCGAGTCCGTTCATCCTGAGTCAAAGTGGACGTTTGTGCCAAATTTAAAAAAAACTGTTTCAAGGCAATAGTGAGATCTGGGGTGGACGGACATACAGAGGAACGGACGGTCAGAAAACATTATGCCCCTGGCCTCTGCTGCCGCCAGCACAGAGGAATAAAAAACAGAAAAACAGCAATATAAAAGCACATCGGCAACAACCAAAAACACTCAATTTAGAGGACTTATATGAAACCCGTGGATGCCTTTAAGGGCATCATTTCAAATAATAGTAGACGTTCAGTGTGATGGGTGAGGTGTGAAGTGAATGTGAATTGATCTTTAGTTCTTCTCAATAACCTATTCTTTAACAGTGGAAATGTCAGAAACTATGGCTGTTTGAACTGTCTCTACATCTCTGACAGCTGTGAACTGCGGCTCCAAGTGTGAATGACAAGCTTTGTACAGTGGAAAACATTGATGCTTTTTGTCATCAAAATCATCAAGCTATTGTGTTTTTTTTTGGACTACCCTTTTAAATCGTTGGTGGAAATCAATAAAACATGTAATAAATGTTAGGAACATTCAACATAAAAGAGAAAAACCCACAGAAGAAGGAATATGGAGTTAAACTTCACCAAATTCTTTGTGTGGCACATGTTAAATAGCACTCTGTTAGCAATGTGCTCAGTCACAATTGAAATTATCCTAATAACACTCAGTCAAATTGGTTTGTGTTGTATTATAGTCTATGTGTCAATATGTCTAAACAGATGTTATCGGCTCTAATCACTTGGTGCGTCATAATTGTCACTGGAGAAAAAGGCTACAACAGCCATGCTAGCAACTGTGTGAGACAGACAGTACATGTTAGCATGCTGAGATTTGCTAATTAGCACAAAACACAAAGGCTGATATTGTCATTAGTTTTGTTGGTATTTTGGGTGTCAACCAAAGCACAAGACAATTTGAAATTCTGACCCACACAACCTGACAATTATGCACCTTGAATCACATCACAAGGAGATGATAATGCTGCCAGAAACTGAATGTGGATCTCTGCAGGGGTGGGCAAGTGTTCATGTTCCACGTTAAATGTGGCCCCACATCACCAGCTCAGCTCTTGATTCTGTTGTTTCTAATCATTATCTTCTCCTACGGTGACCATATTTTTAAATGACCATATCTTTCCTAGACAATCTGGGACGTCTGGCCTATTCAGATCACTGACACAATGTTAGATTGCGATGAACCAAAAAGCTAGCAGCTGTGTTATCCCATTGCAAAATCTCAGAGCTCTGTAGAGCTGCTGAATGCTAAGGTTGGCATTAGTTTAAACATAAAGCAGCAGAGCGACGAAATGGTCACTATGGATATGATGATATGCATATTGAGAATTTAGCAGAAGTATGAGCAAAACTGTAGAGGACAACAATCGGTCAGATTCCAAGAACAGCTCAGGGCTGGATCAAATTAAATCCAATTGCTTTGAAAAATCAAAGGGGCAAAGAGAAAATTGCATAAAGCTCGCCCTGGCAGGGAAACAAAGACCTCTGACCAGCCAAAACAGTCTCATCAATAGATAGATCTATACTTTAACACATCCAAAGTCAAGTAAGATAAAACTGGCTTCACAGGCAAAGCAGCTTCCATTTTGTGAAAAGTACACACCTAGAGACAGCTCAGCGTCTCGATGACTGCTTCATCAAAATTGAAACTACCAAATAAAACAGACTAGTAAATCATACGCAAGTCCCTCACGAACATCAACATTTCCTCAGAAGCCTGCTTCATTTATTTTTCAGCCATGCATATTTAACAGTTGGTCTCACTTGGGGAAAACAGGCCACTTCATGGAACTCATTCCAGGAATTCATCAGCACTCTGTCAGGGAACATGGCAGCCAAATATTTCTATGTCAGAAACCCACGGGCCAAAAAAAAAAAAAAAAAAAAAGCTGTAAGGAAATAGGACATACCGATGATAAACTGTGCTTGAGATACGATGAATCAAAAAAAAAAAAAAAGGGTGATTCTTAGAAAAGAAGAAACCTGTCTTATTACACTCATTCAAATGTTGTGGAGCTGCTGATTCCACATCTAAAAGTTCGATTCAAAGAGGAAAACAACAACTCGTAATCCCTTTACCACCATGCACGCATTCTCCTTTTTTCAAGATGACTTCCTCTCTGCGCTGTCAAATATTATCATCAGTGTTTTCCTCTCGTTTGGTATTTGCTGCCTAAATCTAAAGATTAAAGTGCAGAGAGTGAGATAACATAAGAATATACAGTGTTGTCTCTGACTGCACTACAATTTTCTGCACTTATATTAGGACTTTTAGGATTTAATCCAATCTAAATATCAAATCAACCACAAATCCTAATTAGAAAAGTAATAGCAGTACACTTGACAAATGCTTTTATCTACAGACAGTATATTTGTGTCAACTGCTAAACTTCAGAACAAAAGAAAGGCAACAAAACAATAACAAAAAAAAAGAAATATTTGGTAGACTGCCATGAAAGCCCAAGTTCAAAGAAATATGGACTTGCGGTGCATTGCATCATGTGGGGGCACACCACCGAGTCATCTGCCACGGAGCTCATTCCAGACAAACCTGCAGACGAGTATGTGCAGCAAAACAGAAAGATTCATTGATCTATTTTTTTTTTTTTCCACCACCATCACCTCATTTAAACAAAGAAAAAATCTCCTGTGTGATATTTATGGGACATAAATAAGAAGTAGACAAATCTAATTTATTTCAGGGTCAATTCCATCAGCTTCCAGTGTCAGCGCAATCAATGGCAGCGAAAACACAGTTGCCTTAAAGTAGAAAGAGAAGAAGCAAAAAAACAAAAATCTCCATAACTGCTATTGTGAGATTCAGAGGGGCTACGTGGCTGCATCATGAAGGTCTAATTTAGCCTGTTTTTCTAAGCGAGAGCTGGATGAACACACCCACCGATTGCCACATGACCTCCGCAAAGAACTAAAACACAGGGTGTTTTCCCTCCGCGCAGCCATAATGATACATTACTATTTATGTTCCGGCAGCTGGAGGGTGGCTGTGCTGAAAAGTCACTCAGTCTGCCTCCTTTATTTGCCCCCTGAGTCTTGTAAGGCACTGCGAGGTTCAGTTTTATATGAATGCCTCTGTTAGTTAAGATGTAAATTCCTTTTACAAGTTGAGTGATGGCTCAGAGTCGTTTTTGAGCTGTGAATGAAAAGATCCTCACGACTTCTCCATGTCGGCTTGTTTGTTTACTGCAGTTCTAATGTGTTTAATGTTGAGTGCAGCACTGAGACTAGTGGCTTCTCACTGTAACTTAATGGGAAGGACAGAGTTTGAAGTAGAGCTGTAATAATTAGGCGATAAATAGATTAGTCTATAATTAACGCTTTGATAATTCATCAATCATTTCACTCCTTTTTTCAAACAAAAACGCCAAACATCTGCAGCTTCCTGTTTCTCAGATGTATTTGACTTTATGACTCTTTTTTACTTATAATTGTTCCTTTAAAGTATTAATAAAAACACCCGAGTCAAACACATGGCTCAGATTTGCTCAGATTTTTACATGTTAAAAAAAAAGGGTGTGTCACTGCAGACATTTCACTCTGAGTGTGTGTAAGTAATATCTGAAACAAGCCAGTGTCATCACTGTGGATCTTAATTTGAATAGAAGAGTTTTAGCTGATGTTCTAAACATCTTGAAATATTTTACGCAAGCAGAAGACCTGCAATACAAGCTGCATAGTCAATAAGCGAGGCTCCACAGGTGTACCTTGTGACTACAATATCAGTGTTGTCCCCATTTATCACTAAAGCATTAAACATTTAAGAGGTTGGTCTTTTCTGTATTTGGAAGATAAACATTTGCAGAGATTTCCTGTCTTTGTTTATTAAAGATCAATGTCTAAACATTGTGGGTCACCGTGTTCTCCTCCTCAGTCTCTGGTTTATTCTCTGCTGCCAAGGGCACTGCTCAGTATAATACATGCAGCACAAAACAGTAGGCACACTGGGCACATGATGAGAAGTTAGATATGCCTTCTTTATGCATTAAATACCGCACGCAATCAAAGGTGAAATTAGTACTTTCTGGTTTATTAAATCTCAGGGAGGGAGTCATTTGATTATTCTGCTCCTCCACTTGTGCTTCTTACCGCTGTCACACCTCAAACTACAAATTAATTGGGTTAAAAATTCAAAAAAGAAAAAAGGAGCCTGCACCTCATTTTCTACACAAACAAAAAGCTCAGTCCTAAAAGTCAAAATCATCATTTGATTTTCAACTGCTTTAGTTTCCCTCACAGACTTTTGCTAGATCCAGGCCTATTAATGCATGTATTTACATGTATATGATTTGTATTCTCCTCAAGCCAGACAGCGTAAATGTGGCACTTCTGCACCGATAATTAATCGAGTGTGAGGGAAGAATCTCCAGGGGTATGGGTATATTTTAACTGGTTCAAACAATAAATAACCCAGAATATAAGGCTTGTGTGGATCGGAATGTAAATTTTTCTAAGGGTTCACAAAGTCACTCTCTTGTTCTACAGAGCAGCTCAATATTTAATATTAAAGATTTAATAATGTGATAATATTCTGTGGTTTCAGACATATGGAGAGAATTGTGCATGTCAATTGTTCTCTATTTGAGAAGCTGCACATTTTCTTATATTAAGTATTATTTCCCAGCATGCAAGAATGAAGGAGCATCAGTTTTAAAAATCCCCCAGTTTAGCATTTAGAAGCAGCATATAAACAATGCATGTGTCAAAATACAGTATACTTTTACAGAGATCTCATAGAAGAATAATGACAGATACATTAATAAACATTTGAAAATGACCCAATATCCCAATATCTGTTCACAACCACATCACAGTGTGTTGTTTATATGCTGCTTATAATTTCTAAATTGTGTGTGTGTGTGTGTGTGTGTGTGTGTGGATGGGGGGTGTGTCAGTATCAGAAAACAAAATTAGTAAAACCTGTTCCCACAGCAGATGCTCTTTAATTGTTTGTTTTATTCCACTGAAAGTCTAACATCCAAAGATATTAAATTTACCATCATCTGTGACAAAGAAAAGCATCAAATCCTCACATTTGAGAACCGGGAACCAGAGCATGTGTGGCCTCTTTGCTTAAAAAATGAATGAAACAATTATTTGGTTATCAAAACATTTGCTAATTAATTTTCTGTCGAACCACTATTGGATTAATTCACAAAACGCTGCAGCTCTAGTCTCCAAAAGAGAAATACTTTGGCTGGCGATTTCCTCAAAGTAGCCACACAGAGAAAGCTGGATCAGCCTCTGTCAAACATTATCAAGGTACTGTAAATAGCTTGTCTAAGTTCAATATTGATTTTGGGCTACTGCAGTTCTCAGGGTAAACTTTATCCATCTAGGCATCTGAAGACTGGGTTGCATTCACTGCTCAGTCTTGTTCCACTTGACAGGCCCGAGCCATTAGGGAAGACAAAAAAACAATGCTTAGGCTGCTGGACTATGAAAAAGTTTTTTGACTCTTTTTCATCTGCAAATTAGCCATTGACAAGATCCAAATGGGTAACCTTAATTAACTGAAGCTGCTGCTGTCCAAAGTCTGGACCACCTGGCTGTCAAACTGGGAACACAGCTGGCCGTCGACGTGCGGTCAGCGAGAAATGGACTTCTGGGTGTGTGTGTGTGTGTGTGTGTGTCATTACAATGTTCAAATTATGCAAAATAATGGGCATAATTATGTACATCTGTATATACTGTAGGTGTGGACTTGTAAATGTATATGCGGAGTCTAAAGGGCTACAGCTTCTCCCTTAATTCGTAGCATTCCCAGTATTTAAGGCAACTACAGTCAAACCAAAAATAAATGAAAACAGGCATGAGAAGGTTTTGAAATTTCGATATATTATTAAATCTTGAGCAGTACATTATATGATTATCATCACAGATGTATTGACATGAAACAACTGTTTTAATGTTGTGGTTGTTTGAGGTGGTGATTTTATACACTGTTGTACTGGTCAATTAGCCGATAACAAATCGTCGTATTTTAGAGGCTGATGGTAAGCTGTAAATTTTGTAAATAAAATCTTAATCTGCAAGGTTACAAGCAGCAACAGATGAAGTAAAAAAAGGCACAATATTGTTATCTGCTTTCCCACAATCAGTTTAGGATAGGACCCAGATGGCAATAATGATTGGGCGGTAAAATTATTCTCAGGAATTGGAAGACGTTTAGAGAGCATCCTTCAAAGGACTCCGGTGACAGAGTTAGGATAAGTTCCTGCATATCAAAGCACGATTATAACAAGACAGAAAAATATGGGGCCTGTATATTTCTTTAATAAATGTGTATGTGAAAGGACGAGGTGGAAATACGTTGATATCGATTTCCATGTGGGAGTTCTGCTTTTGTACTTTCTCTCTGAGTCGTAATGTCTCTATTTAGTTTTTTGCTTTATTTCTAAGGAAGCCACTTTGTGTTTTGGTTGGCTCCACTTCTGTCTGTGTTTGAGTGGGGTGGCAGTGGAAAGCTCTGCTTGGTACTCATGTTATATTGTATATATTGAAAATAAGCCATACAGTAGTGGTTATGTAGTTACGTTGTGGTCCATTACTGATGATGACACTCTTGTTTTTCTCTTATTTATATAATAGTGATATTCTGTTCCCAGTTTCAGATCCTCAGACCATTTCCAAACTTGTAGCAGCCCAGTAAAATGTCCTACTTATTAACATATGGTGCCTGTGATAAAAAAAAAGAGAGGACAGTTGCTGTAATTTTAAAACCTCTCCCACCCAAATGGTTTCATCCCATTTTGCAAATGTAGCTTAAAGAAGTGCTAAGATATCATTTAAGTTTTTAAAGGTCATACAGTTTGATCATTCACGCTGCACAACCTGGTGACAGATGTGATCAGGTCGCGTACTTTGCTCGAGCTTACATCTGACCCAGAAAATTGGACTGAGAATATTCATGTCTGCGTCCTTGGAGATTTCCCGAGACTCTCTCTTTCATGACCGTCATACGACCCTTCCTGTAGCACACATGGGCAAACTGCCACACCATACTGTAAAAATGCTACCAGATGGCCTCCATATCCTTTTACTGGCTGATTCTGTGGTTATGGGTTAACTGGGTGACGCCCACCATGGGTATTTTCACTGTGATTGTAGCTGGTGCTGTTTGGTCGCACACAAAACAGAGCTACAAAATCAGCAACACTGTGATAAAAGCTGATTTTTCATTTGTCGCTCTGTATTTTCCTCAGAAAATATACAGCGGCCATTCTGCAAGTTATGGTTTATGATTAAATTAGAAAGTAGTAGTTTATCCAAAATGTATTTGCTCCACAAAGAAACACTAGCAGCCCTAAATCTGCTTTTTGTCTACACTGCTGCTAGCCCCAGTTTGTGCCTCTCATTGAAATCAGAGAGCTAAGTGCCCAATTTTCTGAAAATAAATACCTGAAGATCTTTAAAAAAAAAACCCAGATGGTCATTTAAAAACACTTCCTGTTGTTATGAAGGTTTTTCCAAAATCCCAAAACTCTTCCAACCACCTGGATGACAAAATATTCCATCTGCTCCAAGAAAAAGATTTTTAACCCGTTTCTCAATATGTAACTGAATTAAGTTATTCATGTAGCCGGACAAAACACCCAAGCAGAATGTTAACACGTAATCTAAAATAGCATAAAGAAACATCAATACATATCGATAAAATGCTAAAAGTTTTAATTGTGTTTGATGTTATACAAATTGAACAAGGAAATATGTTAATTCTTTATGCAAAAGAGGTGCAACTATGGAGATGAGCTGAAACTATTTTCTTTTTTAGTGAAACTGAAGGAATATTTTTCATCTGTATTCCACTAAACAGAATTTCAGAACAGTGAAAATGTTAAACCAATCTCTATAAAGTCAAATATCCATGATGAATCAAAATGAACAACAATTTCAGTTGAACTTCTGAAAAAAATAAATATCATAAATGTTTTATTCGCTAAGACTTTGATTGACATCATAAGCAAACAAGCCCACCTCTGTTCACATGTCCTGATATCACCTTTGATCTATTCAGCCCTGCCCACTGTGAACACCTGAGAAGATCACAGAGAAAAACACACAATCTCTTGTGTGAAACAACCAAAACTGTTTCCACTTTCTTCCACATGAAGAAACAAAAGCAGTGTGAGAAAATAGGTTTTCAGGTCCTTGCCCTGTGATGTTAATAATACGGATGATAATAACGACAACAAACAGCCGGTCAGCCCAAGTGTTGTATTTGACTGATCACTCCCTACACATTTTATTTTAATCAGGATGAAGCAGTTATTGAGATGCCTGGCTGTCTACTTCTGCATTTCACAAGACGGAAGGTGATTTGCCACATTCAATAACTCACTTAGCTCTGCATTTCAAAACTGGAGAGAGGAGGAATGTCAGAATAAACAAAACAAATCAGGCCTAATTGCATCTAAAATTAGATAAAGCAAGACAGGAGGATTTGTAACAGTGAGGGAGGCAGTGGATGAAAGAGCGACTCAAGGCAAGATCATTGAGAGGTGAGTAACAAAGCCCTGCCAAGCTTTACTCTTGTGGAAAAAGAAAGCTCCTCACCTCAAGGTTACAAGCAGCCAGGCTATGTGCAGCAAATGAAATACTCAAGGAAGACATAAGTCTCATTAAGGCCCATAAAGGACATCCCTAATAAAATCCTCAGCCTGACATGCAAGAGCTCTCCAGTGATGGCTGATTAATTGCTGGTGCAAATGAAAGCATGAGAGATAGCCTGGGCTCTGTGGCTGTAATTTATCCTCGCCTGTCCTGTCTTGTCCTCACAGCCTGGGGAGATCGCCCAGGAAGACAGGAGACAGAGAGTGGGTGGCTGGTTTATAGGAAGGGGAAGGGGGGAGCATGGCGGGGTATCATCTTCATATTATGTGGAGGAAAACATGTTCAGGTGGCCGGTGAGATCATTTGTTTAGATTGTTTCAGTTATAACAAGCTGTATGTGTTGACATCTGGGTGTTTGAATGGGGAGAGAATCTCCCAGAGCAGGTCAGACTGATAATGATGACTGCAACATGGCCTGTGAAGAAATATGGTGGCAGCAAAGATGACCCAAAATATATTCTGGGCAGTCATACATCAAGTAAAAACTGTGCTATTTCATGACAGCTCGCTCTGTAATCCATCAATAATATAATCGTACTAATTCTCAGTGAGGATATATATTTCATCATTTCATCATCTCCTTTTGTCAGATCTATGTTTATGATTTATGGAGAGGTTTCCAATGCCAGGAGGGCATACTTGTCAAACATATGGCTAATGAGTGAGTAATTACCTCGCTAAAATGCTTTGATGCTTTGCCTTTAATCATATTTGAATCAGAATAAAGTGGATTAATCAATGGTAAGGAAAGCTTTAAGGATAGCTAGATATAAGGGGCAGCCGCAGCCAAGGTTATGAGACAGACATGGGGGTCCAAGGACAATCTGGGCCAGGATAATGCCCAGCTGAGGCCAGACACACACCTGCCCTCTAACTGTAATAAGTGGCTGTGGCACATAAAGAGAAGTGGAAAAAGAAACAAAGGAATGGGGTGAAGGAAAAAAGGAAAGAAAGAAAAGAACAAGGACACCCCTGCGTGTACTCGACCACTTTTTTACATGAACCGGCGATCCTGCGGTCCTACCACGTGCATGTCATGACTTGCATTGAATAACCTGGTTAAATTCACACTCCAAGAATGAGAAAAAAGGTGTTGTTTTTAATTTTAAAAGCTGGCATGTCGCAGTCTTTCACTGTTGCTATTGGGATCCAGTGTTACTACTGAGATCATAATTTCTGTTCTCTGTGTTAGAAACTGGCAACCATACTACTCATAGTTGTTTTGTTCCTTTTCAGCTGGCAAAACGTGAATTCTTCAGTCAGAACACCTCAAGTATAAATACATTAATTGGTTTATTCTTACCGTTAGACTCAATTTCTGGATGACGAACCCTCATCTAAACAATCTGAATGTCAACTCAAAATATAAGGCTGGCAATATTCTATATTTTTGTTACTGGCAACAAATCCCGTGAAAATACCAGAAAAACCACCAGTCTACTATTCAATCATTCAATACTTTCGTAATTCCCCACTCAGTACCAGGCCATTCATTCGTACTGAGCACTGAGGCTCAGTAAAGTCCTGCAACTGCTGTGCATTGTAGATTCTAGCAAACATTACTCAAACAAGAGTAAACAGTTCATTTTTGTTGGGGACTATTTTCAATTACAGCTTAATGCACATTGAGTGCTCTAGTATTTACAGCAGCAGGGATGTTCACTGTAATGAAGGAACATGTCTAATATCTTTGGACAACAATAGAGCTCTGTGACACAGAGGACTAAGCTACAGTGTATCTGACTTTGAATACACGAGCAGTAAGAGGGGTCAATTGATAGTTGGTTTTCATCTTCCCATTGGATTTATTGACCATAAGAAAAATATAGAATATCTGCAGAATTGTCCTTTGAAACAAAGTTTTTGTTATAATTTCTGGTACACTGTCATATATTTTTGGTCATCAGACCTGTAGATTATAATAAAATTTGCAGTGTACATCAAACTGCTAAACACAGCTTTACAATCATGGAGGCAATCTGACAGCTTTCAAATGATTTCCAGTTAAATCATCTAAACCGCTTCTTTTTACAAGTCAGACACAAATGGTAATGTACCCAAAACGTGAAAACTACCATCACAAACTTGATAGGGACATTTTCTGATATATATGTAGCACAATATGACAAATGTATGCTAAAAAAACTGGATTACTTTTGTTAGTTTTTAATGCAGCCCCTGTAAGTCAAGCATGACCAGTAGGCAGTTTACTCAGCCTGTATAAATGTAGACAGCTGAGCTTTAGCTGGACGACATTTGGACGGACAGCAGAATCAAAGCACTGTCAGACTCTTCAGTCTAACAAGCTGCTTCAAGCTGATTGAAGCCATGAAAAATTCAACTGGCCACATCTCTGAAACAACAAGCAGGACAAAAACGGGCCTGGAGAAACATCCCTTAAACCCAACTGGCAGTTTAAGTGACGCTTAACACAACAGCACGGAGGCGATCGCTTAATAACGGGAAACAGAAGCATCAAGCCACTGCGGCTGCTGAAACGACCAACGGCTTGTTGCCAGACTCATTGTCACTGTCTGCCGGTGGTGCGTATGCTGCAGCTCTAACAGGTGATATATCATGTGAATGATCATACAGCTGGCTAGAGTGATGATGATTTAAAAGGCTTGGTGAGAGGAGACAGCTTGTCTGAAAGCCTTGTTTCACTGTGTCCGCAGTCTGATGTGATGCATCCCAGAGTCACCTTCAAATCCAGCTCCTCTTGACTGAAGGCTTGATGGGTCTCATAAATACCAATCGTAATTATGATCCGGCTGCAAACAAACCTCAATTTTTCAGGCCATTCTGACAAGAGTAAGGGTAAACTAAGGAGGCCTCGTTGGCATTTTGCATATCTTGTCTGACTTATATGTCATTGTGACAGTTTAATACTCCATAATTATGCCATAGTGGGTGCCTGATGGCCAAGCTGGTCCGGCTTGGCAATACACAGCCGTGAAGTGAAGAGTGAGATGTTTTTCCGCAAATTGCGCCCGTGTTGATGACATAAGAGGTGATGAATATTCGGAGGTGACCTACTCAATACAAAGAGCGATGGCTGGAGACAAAAACAAACATGCAGTTGGTTTGTCTGCTTGTGTGTCAAGAGAATCATTAGACATAATTATGCATAATCACTGGACGAAACATGTCACCCATTGCACTAATAGTTTGTTTACTATGAATATATCATTTCAAACTTTAGACGTGACACAGGCACAAGGTGACAGCATTTTCCTAATAATGTCACTTACGCTTACAATATATTTTGACAGACAGGTGCTTCCCCGAGGGCCCGCCAGCTGTCATTCAACAGTTCGTCAGCCATGGGCTCAATGTGTCACCCAAGTAACCATGAAAGTTCCCTCGGCTCCCTTTTCATCTACCTATGCTGCTAATCAACAAGTTATCAAGCGAAGGAGGCAACAAATGTCTCTTTTTTCTGCAGGAGTGATGTTTACTGAGCGCATGAAGAACTAAAATACTTGTGTCAAAATAAATCTGTGCATCCTTCTTGTTTCATAACCGTCTTCCTGTTCCTGACAAAGAGGTGACAAAGAAGAAGAGTTATAACCTAAAAGCGTGCGGTTGCGCATGTTAAACCACAGATACATTTCAAGGTCCTGGAGTGGCCTAGCCAGTCTCCAGATCTCAACCCCATAGAAAATCTTTGGAGGGAGTTGAAAGTCCGTGTTGCCCAGCGACAGCCCTAAAACATCACTGCTCTGGAGGAGGAATGGAGGAATGATCCAAGTCCTTCATATATGCTTGTACTTTATTTACCTAATGGTGACATTTGGATTATTATTATTATTGTTATTTCTGTCTGTTTCATATCTGAGGGATCGCTCCTCTGCTGCTCTTCCTAAGGTTTCACTTTTTTCCTGTTAAAGCAATTGCTCAACATTTTTTATTTGCCAAGAGTTTGATGCGAAGACTGATACCACTCTCATATCTGTCCATTGAATAAGCTAAAGCACAAAGACTTGGCTGAAAGACTGAAAACAGGAGGAAACAGCCAGTCTGGCTCTGGCCCCCGTAAAATCTCAATGAAACGTTTTAACACTTCGTTGTTCGTGTGTAACCTGTTAACGAGTGAGTTTTAGAGGTGCTGGTAGGTGGATTTTTTTTTTTTTAAAACGCTTGGACAGAGCCAGGTTGTTCCCCATGTTTCCAATCTTCAGTCAATCATGGCTAACCTGGCAGCTTCACATTTAGCATACAGACAGAAGAGTGGTACCACTCTTCTAATCAAACTCTCCACAAGAAAGCAAATACTTGCGTTTCCCAAATTGTGGAGCTTGTCCTTTGAAATGCAGAGTTTTTTCTAAAGATAAAGTGTGTTATCCAGTTACTAAACTTACAGAAAACTGGATGTCAACGGCTCAACAAAATAGTCCGGTTGGATTCGGTGTGAGGAGTCCAAATATTCAGTAATACAGTATGTGCCAACTGATAATGAAAACACAAGGTTTGTACTGGTAAAGATTGATAATTGTTTCAGTCTCAAAGCCAGTGAAGTTGTATGTAATCAACAAAATTCCTCTTTGATCGATAAAATGCCTGAGAAGGTTGACTGAGATTAAGGGTGCAGTTTTGACCTTAGCTGAGGCAAAGCAAAATGCTGCTTAATTCATTTTTTACACGTGGGTCCTTTACCACACATTCCAACCTTGAGATTGGACAAAGGGAAGAAAAAACTGCTTCCTAGCACCCCCTTACACACATTGAGAGGGGAGCCGAGATCTGTGTAAATGAAAGCATCACATAATACATTGGACTGAACTGCAACCTTGACCGAAGACATCTTTGTTCTGTTCAATATTCATCTCTCACACTTCTTCACTGTGGCGAACAAAGGGTGGACATCAGTGCAATTTTTCCACTTCATGGTACAACTAGGAAATTTAAACAACCTCTTTGACTGAATATACAACCTAAATATCAGACATAAAAGTAATACAAAACTAAAGTTAAAAGTCAAGAAAGAATAGTACCAGCCTTTACATGTATGTCCACATTTCCACATCTTAGAGGTAAAAGTGCTGCATGTAAAACATCATTACATTTCTAAATAAAGACGATATTTCATACCTAACAATATCAAATGTAAAAGTTGTTCCCTTTACTGCAAGCCATCTTTAATCACACCACCAAAATACCAATTTGATTTATGGCAAAATGAAAAGATTCAGTGAAAAATAGACCGAAAGATGAATCTAAAATCAGTGTGCAACAAAAGGAAAAGCTCACAATTTTGAGAAAGCACACAGAAATTAACTGGCCATTCAAGTTGTAAATATATGAATGGGAGGTGAAATGTAGGTGTTTGAAAGGTGCGTATGAAAATGAGATAATTATGGACATCAAAACGTCACCTCAGATATGGAAAGGGTTTAATTATTTGCGTGCAGATGACTCTCTGTGTGAGGTTTATGGTACTCACTGTAATGTGCTGGTATGAAGCAGAAATGTCCTGTTCATAGCAATAGAAATAAAACTGAACTCAGGACAGTTGTGGCAAGTAAATAAGGGTGTTTCATACTTCATCCTGGCTTGTTTCACAGAAAAAACACATTCAAAACCAAAAGTAACTTTCACTCTTTTATCGATTGTATGCCAATCGTTACAAAAAAGTACAGACTTTGGTCCTTATAATGGCCAAACCCACTTTTATTTCACAACTACAACTGACAAACAATGCATTATTTACTGTATTGTGTTGCTAGAGACACACCGTAGTATTAGAAAAGAGAAAGACAAGGTCAGACAGAGAAAGGACTTCAGTTCATCTGCTAGGTGATTTCATGCCATATATATCAATAGATTTTTTTGGTTTTTTTTTTTGGTGCTGGGGTGAAAACCTTCAGCAGCTTCTAGCCCAATATCTGCCGCTTCACCACAAGCAAGGCTGCTCTCTGATGATTCAAATAATTCCAGCTCCTCTCTTCAAATGGAACATTTTGATGGATTATGCAGTGTCAACCTTCACCACACTGAACACATTTGAATAAATGTAGATTTGAGATTTACTGAAAGATGAGGCCAACATGTCAAAGTGATACACAACTGCATGCAAATGCTCTGCACTTTGAAGCTGTAGCATTTCAAAAATGTGGCGTGGAATTTTTACAAACTTCCATGCACCAAATTTTAATAGCTTTTCATGTTAATTTTATTCATTCAGGTTGCTGTCACTTATTGTCATATTGCACTGACAGGCAGCAATGACGCTAAGGGTGATTTGTCTGTGCCCTGAGATCTATTGTATAAACTGTCTTTATTACAGACAAAGTTTTCATTTGACATCATATCATCAGAAATTCAATGAAAAGAATCTTAAATGTGAAGACATTCGGTTAAATTGGCCTGAACGTACAATATATATATAAAAAAAGAAGGAATAAAACAGCAATTTGTGCACACAGTTTGAAACAATCAGCGCAAGCCTTAGAAGATGTGACATTTGGGCACAAGTGACAAAATGAAATCATGTACAACAACCCTATTATACATGTATGCCATTTGACAACCCTTAAGTCCACTGATATTTCAACCAGAATAATCCACATTGTGCAGGTCCAGCCTATTTGTTCATGCACAGATCGCGATTCTCTCAGGCTTAGGAAATCAGCTTTTGCTTCAATAACGCCTTTGTCACACTCATACTTCCCTGCCCTCGCTAACTACACCATCTCCCTGCCTGTTCAAGCAAAACTTTATGCTAAGTAAATCATTTACATCTCCCAAGCAGCCTATCTACATTTTCCAATAAAACCCTAAATTGATGGATGTCATCTTAGTGCTCACAGGCAATAACTCCTGCTGCTTCGAAATAACAATATGTTTTGGCTTTATGAGGTCTAGACATGCTATTCTTTTTAATGACATCCCTAGGCCAGCACTGTTTACATTTATTGATATCTGTTTTTAGACAAGAGCAGCTCTGTCTTCCTCAGAGGTTTTCTATACAGAGCTAACTTTGACTTGTGCTAACAAAACAATACTTTTCATTTGGTAAGTTTGGACCACAGAGCAAGGCTGTAAAAACATTTTGCTCATATCGTTCTCTGAGATCTCTTTTATTTTTCCGACATTAAAGACAACATTTCTACAATATTGGAAAATTCATAAAATGCAAATGTGAACCAATTTATAGTGTTGTGTTATTCATTTTGATAACTTATTGAAGGTGCAAACAAATGTCCACATTTGCTTGTCAATTTACAAATCAAATTAACAAAAAAGGATTTATATAACCTTTAAAACTCCAAATCAACATATACAGTAAATAATATGAAATTTATTTTATATCTCTTTTCAATTTGAGTTAAATATTGACAGGCTACAGGTCACTGTGTTTTCTCCCTGTCATGAAGTACACAACAACCGGATGTACAGTTTTAAATAATAATGAACCTAAAAATTAAGTTTGACCGTCCGTTTTTTAAGGACCATTCAGTTAGATTTTGTCAAATCTACACAACTAAGTCACTGCAGCTAACCTGACAATGAAACACTAAATGTCATGTTTGTGACAGCATAAACTGACAATTCCAGTAATTATCCTATTTCATGACTCACAATATATATGTGTATATATATATATATATATATATATATATATATATATATATCTTTGTGCGCATCAGGAAAATAAGTGTAAAGCTGAGCTCTGCGTCATTTGCCCTCATGAAAATATTGCCCTCACACAAAGAAATGGCTCTGACGTATATGCAGCGACCACAATCCCATTAAATGGACTGACAGTTCTCACAACAGAGGAAGCTCTTTTTATGTGAACACTGAAGCTTACAAAGAAAGAATTCATATATGATTCACACACAACATGAGGGAGAGAGCAAAGATCAGTGTCAGCGCACATGGCTCTGAACCACTGTGCCAATATATCTCACTAGTTACTGTAAACTTCCTTGTCCTAAAACTTCATCATTATTATACTGTAACATCAGGGCAAGAAGATAGATGTTGAACCTTTTTGTAAACTGGAGCTTTGCGCTAATGATTGCTGGCATGTGTTCTGCCTCAGAAGATAGCAGAAAACCAATTGAAACCCGCTTTTAAACAGGGCGCGCACTTTACTATGACCAATTAGATTTATGTGAGCATCATGGACTGTCAAAACAAAATGAGATCTGATTGCAGAAAAGAGCACAGAGAACAAAAGGTACCGTCTTTGTAAGAACTGAACTTTGGCTGTTGCTTCAGCTTGTGTGCTCACTAAAGTATGGATTTCTGAGAGTAAGACACAAAGACAAAGGTCCCTCTTGCTCAAGCGCTGTCACTACACTTGGTGGAAGTGTATCCGAGTGTGTAGAGTGCCACTTTGTTACTCTGTCGTTCAGCTGCTGCCTTGTTGCTTGCACACATCTTATCTACTGGATTCTTATGAGCTTGTCATGAAAATGCAGTGCTTGCTTCTTGTGTGTATATATATATATATATATATATATATATATATATATATACATAAGCACGTATTAGCCAACAAGTGAGTAGTGAGTGCACTTTTAAAAAGTTGTCAAAAAAACAAGATAATTTGTCGTAATTACTGTCAGTGGGTGTGGCCTCTCACAACAATCCACAAAACTTCGGAGCCAAGTCACAAAGCAGCATCAAAAATAGTACACTTTTGAGTATATTTATATATGCAAATGTAACTGCTCTTCTGTTTTTTTTTTCCAGAATCGGTACACTAGTGGAACAAAGAACAAAGGACAGATGCAAGAATTAACTCAGAGTGAAAATCTGACAAGTGGAATCGGCTTATCTTGACAAATGAATAGCATTAATGAAGGTCTGTCACTGAAATCCATCTATAGTGAGTACTTTAAGCAGCAGACCTACTTTGTACAATAGAAGTTGTACAAGACTTTTAATAGGAAAGTTATAAAGTTCTGGAAGAAGAAAGAAGAAGGGCCAAAACAAAACAAACATCAAGACATAATGATAAAGAAAAAACTTGCACTGTTGATTCCATTAAGGCCCATAGCTCATTAACGGAGACTCAACAAACTTCAACACCGCTGTTAGACTTCATTGGCAAAACAGAAAAGAGAAAGAGAGAAAAATACATATTATTTCAAGCATAACAGGAGCAAAAACAAAAGCTAAACACAAGTGATTGGTTAAATGAGTATACAATGTGTTAAGAGAAGATATAAAGTTTTCAATTTAAATGTTTAAATGTTCTGACCACAGGATTTTAACCTGCTTTAAGTCCTGCATTGATTTACATATCTGTTTAACACATTTTATTTTGTAAACAGGCCTATATTCTAAAATATGATTGGTTGTGACATACACAACAGTTGCCTATGACTCAAATCTCCACTATACTATAGTTTATCAGGTTTTGTAGGGTGTTCAGACGGGAAAAGTGTCAATATTCATACTGACCAAAAACCTTTGATTTTTGATTATGATGTCGACAGAAACCACATTTTCCAATCATGTAATTCTTAAAGGATAATGAAAACTACCTTTATGAAAATCTCCTTACTAGCTTTACAGGCAGTGATAGCCAATATCGTATAATATAACTTTATCATTTCCTGTTCGTATAAAGCAGTTACGTATGTTGTTTCCTGCAAAACTGAAAAACACTACACACTACACTACTACACTACAAACATCAGAATATAGTGCTGTTAGTATGTAGTACGGAGCTGGAGTGGTAATCCTATAAATGAAGAGGCAGTCTATGTATCTACAATATGCCAGCATTCACCACGGCCACCTACAAAAGCTCAACCATGTGCCAGCTTTGATAGAAACATGCAGATAGACAGTGTGTGTTTTATCAATGAAAGCGGGTTACAGAAAATCAAAATGTTCAGCAATGCTTAGCACAGACATTGATTTAGAAACAGAGAAGCTGCTGTAAGTCCAATGTCTGAACTGCAGGGCAGCTGAGCGTTTGGCAGCTCCAGTTTACTTTCCTTGTTAGCTACAGACAGACTGCTATCTGGGAGCCAATGGATCGAGCCCATATTTCCTTTCAAATACATTTACCTGTCATCTTAGATGTAAACAATGTGACTTTGAGTTTCCCCCTTCCATTAGCTCTATTGCCTCCCTTGTCTCTCCGCAGTGCAATGACTCAAGTATGAAAAGTAATCAATAGGCTGCTGGTTTGGGTGAATGAGTCTTAGTGCTTGGTTTGCACAGTCTTGATCAGCCTGACAATGACAGATTATAGTGCTGTATCTGAGAGTAATTAAGATGGGTCTATTGTCACGCTGATAACTCATGAGCGTGATGCCCCCAAGGCAGGCAGCACCAACCTGTCAGACAACAGCTCTCTTCTGTAAACAGCATCAAAATGTTCTTATGATTCACCTTGAGACTAAGTTCTGCATCTGCTGTAAATCCCGTAACGATTATCTTTTCTGTTACATTCGCTGCCTCAAGAAAGACAACTACAACTACAAGACTAGCAAATGTAGCTTTCTATTGTGTAAACCCACCAATTCAACAACAGTTCTGTAAAAAAAAAAAAGTACTCTTGTGAAACTTGGATTTTATAACAGATGTTAAGTGTCAGTGATGCTTTGACTTACAGGATTAGTTCAAAATTTTAGGAAATAGATTTATTGGCTTTAGCTTAGTTAGATGACAAGATTGATGACCACTCTCATGTCTGGTTAGCTTAGCTTAGCATAAAGGCCGTAAACATGGGGAAACGGCTTGCCTAGCTCTGTCCAAAACAAAACAAAATCTGCCTACCGGCATCTTCATAACTCACTAATTAACACTAATAGTTTAACATGTATAAAAAAGTGTAAGAATGACACTTTGCCTTTTTATGGGGCACAAAGCAAAAAAGACATAACAGTTAATAAGTGAGCTTGTGGTAGGGGGTTGTTTTTTTTACTTAGCAGACCCAGGCCAGCAGTTTCCCTTGGTTTCCAGTCATTATGCTAAGCTAAGCTAACTGATTCCAGTTACATATTGATCAGACATAGATATGTGTGCTGTTCACCTTCTCATCTAACTCTCAGCAAGAAAGCACACAAGAGCATTTATCAAAGTGTTGAACTATTTTTTTGATGTGGCTATTTTTGACTGTGCAGTTTGTGGCATTGTTAAATTTATCACTTATTGCTGGGTTATCAGTGTAATACAGTCCAATATAACATCATCACATAATAAAATCTCCAAATAAACCAAAGCATCAAGTCAGCACACAAACATGTAACTTAGCGGCATAATTACTTAATTAACCTATCAGTTAAATAATGCTGCTTACTGCTGTTTAAAATAATTGTGAATTGAATATACGTGGGTTTTGGACATAGTTTGGACATTTTGTATTATAAATGGTTAATCAATTAGTTTATAAGTAGCATTTCATCAAAACATTTAAAGTAATGCAGGATTTATTTCAGGGCCATTTCCTGAATAGATTATGTGGAAGTTTCTATTTTTCTAGTCCTTTAGTGTGTTTAATATGGGTTCTTTAAGACTTGTTTGTTCTTTCCAGCTGGCATCCCTGAGTGTATTGTTCAAATAAAATTAGAGAAACATTAAGGTGCAATGGAGGCACTGCTGAAAAGAAACAAAGAAACTTGGAGGGACCAGGCTATTCTAATGCCGTCCCCAAGTCTAGCTACATCCTGCTGTGTAAGGGAATAATATTTCATTCAGTCTGCATAAATGCATTTTCAAACAGCACTCCAACAAGAAAGGGAGGGGTGGATCCCAGGGATGCCGTTGAGCAAGTAAGGCACCCGTCCTAATATCTCAGTGTATATACGCGGGAATCTGAGAAAATCAGATTTTTTACATTTTTTCTCATATCTCAGAGTAAAATATGGTATCAGCTGCAGACTGCCTTTCTATTAGCAATGTAAGATGTATTAGTTCAGTGTACCCGCTTGTAAGGTGTTTTTGATTTTCTCCAGTGGCGCTGCATCACTTCCGCCAGTGTGCCGCTGCTTGCAGGGGACTCCAGGTACACAGTGGTTATTTTATCAGGATAAGATCTGCCCAAACAAGCCCATAGAGGAGGAAGGAGCCTCCTCTCCTGTTGTCTGAGATGCAAGGTGCAGCAGCTGAACTCTGCCAGAAGTGAATGGCTGGCCATCGAACCACAGTAGACATGGTAGACGGAACCGCTCCAAAGGGGTCATGGGCCAACCAACAGCAGCACAACTCAGTATCTCTAAAGGTGACCAAAACAAGAAACTATGTATTATCAGCCCAAGAAAACCTCCTACCTACGAAAGCTAATCGTTGTGTAGCTGCTGTTGAGAGAACTAGTACCTTTTTCATTCCAACTCAAGCAGTGGATTAGTGAGAGCTCAATAACTGAATTTATTGATTAGAGATCTTCTCACTCAGAAAGAATCCTTTCTCCTCCACATTGTTATTTAATTAAAATGTTGTGCATTCTGGTCTGAGAGTCAGCCACTCTCAAGGTTGTCTTTTTGTTAAATTTCTCTTTAGCTGTATCTGAAGACAGGAATGTTTCTTTACATTATCTAGACAGTTTAAGTGAGAGTGAAAGATCGAATCACTGTCTGGACCATCATCAGTGAGAAATAAGCTTTGCCTCTTTTATGCAATTGTCGTTCCTCTATGGCACAAATGGTGTAATTTTCAATGCTGTAATGCTCTGATGAAATATATTATCTAATATTGTTGAGAATCAGATCATTGTTGTCTCAGATATTGCATATGACACATGGATGAGTGAACAAATTATGTAGAGCGCCCCTTCGGGCTGATCACTGTAATTTCTGATCATGTTAGATGTATCCCCCAACTTCTGACAAGATCCAACAATTAAGCAAATGTTGCAGGGCCCTGCTTAACGCAATGAGTGTAATTTTAAAAATGCAACAATGGAAAAATGACATGAAATTAATTCAGACTTGGTCAGTGGCAGTACAGGAGCATGACTATAGATAAAAGAGGACACACTATAGTTAAGCCGTATATGAGAATAACATATTCCACACTGTTTGAAAAAAGAAAAGGTGTTATTATTACCGTCAAACAACAGCTAGGAAGAAAACAGTGATTTCAATCTAGAAGCATTACTGAGTTTGCATGCTACTTTATGTTTAGCTGATTAGCTGTTTACCATGTTTAACCTCCTAGTTTTGCATGTTAGCATGCTAACATTTGCTAATTGGCACTAAACACAAAGCACAGCTGAGGTTGATGGCAAAGTGTATTGTTTTTTCAAGTGTGAAGTGTTGGATAAATTAAAATTTTGACCTGATGGTAGTGCTAGATGACCACTAAATGTACAATTCACCCTCAGGCGACCATGAATGTCTGTAGCAAATTTCATTAAAGTCCATCCAAGAGCTTGATGGATTGAGAGTCTCCAGTCCCACTACAGACTAAAACCATCAACCTCATAGTGGCACTACAGGAAAGGTGAAAGACTCATCAAAGTCTTAAGGGTTTATCATTTGGGTACCAGCTTAGTATCAAGTGTCTTACTGCATATTAATGAGAGTCTCAGTAAAATCATAATGTGGCAGGAGACCAAGCAGCAGTGACAGTGAATAGAGCATTTAGCAGCAGATGGATTCTCCCTCCAGTCCCTGTACAACTTTATTTCAAAATTATTTGCCAACACAGCCCAGTGTGGTAAAATGTAGTGAATGTTTCAAAGGTATAAAAATCTGAATCTCATCCAGTCTTAGTGAGACAGACGACTTGTTAGATGGACGACGATCTGCTATATGTCCCCCATCATCACTGCAGGACACACATAGAGGGTAAAGGAGGGGATCACTTTTACCCATTTTTATTAAACTGGATTCTCATTTGTCAAGAGTTTTTCTTTGAATGATGGTAGGTGCAGGTTATGGAGGATATCTGCCCGATGGAGTTCTTCGTTCAGAGAGCACTTTGCTCTGACGGCTCCACAGCCTTAATGGTGGCTTGTAATTGCTCCATCACCCATACTAATGTGCACTCTGTGCCCCTTTCAAAACAAAAACATTGCATTTCTTTTTCTTTTTTTTCATTGTGGACCTTATTGTCACCGTCTAAGCATCGCAGCCAATAAAGTGAGGTCTCTCAGATCCAGGGAACAGAGAGAACAATGTCATATTCATAAGCGGAGACATCAGCTCTCCTCCTCATTACCACAGCACAGTCATGAATGGAAGCTTCTGTCCCCACAATCATGAAAGGACCTGTCATCTGTCTGTTTCTCCTAATTGACTGTTTACTACATTTCAACACAGACAGACAGACAGACACATTTGTGATCGTCCTCAGTTTGTCATTCAGTTTGACACCGCAGTACAAATCCCTCACGTAGAAATGTCCCAAGTTTTTTTTCCTTATATATTTACCGCATGACTCGAAGTGATGGCATGTCTACAGCAGCACTCATGTGACCTTGACAAAACAACCTGATACAGTATTTACTTGAAGGTCCCACTATAAAATATGCAGACAAAAACTCTTGTACCCAGCACCCAAGGTGATGTTTTTACAGGGAGATTGGACTCTTTCAAAAACTTAAAAGAATATAGAGTCAAGGACTGAAAGAGATTTTCAATTTTTTTCCAACAGGGACCTCCACATCCAAGTTCTCTCTATGTAAACTGGCTGGCTTGCTACGACCTGTGACTTAGAAGGACAAATACCACAGTGAAATCTGCCTATTCACATTGAGCTGCAAGGACCCTCTGCTCTCAGAACTGTTTCATAAGCAATCTCAAAGGGAGTGTGAAGTTTGATGGTTGATGCACGTTCACACACTGCTATGCTCAGACAAGGTAGTAATGGTTTAAATACATTCGATTTACAGGCGAGACCTTGTGCCTTCTCAGAGACGCTGCTGCGGCAACAGCCTGGAGGTGTGATGTCCTCAGTGAAAATGATAACAGCATAGCCCACACTTTATTGTGATGATGCCAGTGGCTAGATTCCTTATATGCATCAGCTGCCAATTCTCTGCCAGCACCTCCCTATTCAACAGTATGATTAGCTGCCACCACATAAAGTAGTGCCATGCATTATCTAGCAATTAGAGTGAGGCTTATTAAGCAGGGTTTAATGTAAATTTAATGAGCAATAAATTCTATTTCTTTAAATAGAAGACTTTATTATTCTTACAAATGATGTACTGGGGTGAATTCAATGTACAGGCAATGAAATACTTCACAAGCCGGCACATATCAATGGGCCATTAAGTGCGGTATTAAATTTATCCTGAAACATGGTACTGTACTGTAAGTGCTATTTTATACAGATAGCGGAGAGAAGACCACTTCAGTTTGCTACAGAGATGGCACTGATGTACTGCGTGTGGTTCTCAGTAGAGCTGAAACAATTACTGGAGTAATCGATCAATCAATCGACAGAAAATTCAATCTGCAACAATTCTGACTGTTCAAATCATTTAGTCTTTTGAGTGATTTTTCTGGCAAAAACGTTCTTATTTTATGTGAGAGTAAGCTGTTAAAGTTTAAGTGTTGATCAGACAAAACAAGCAATTTAATAGCATCACCTCAGCTTTAGATATTTATATTATTCCTGAATATCCAGTGAATCAGATGATCGATTGGTTAAGTGAGAAAGTAATCAGCAGATTAATCTATTGTGAATTTCTTTTTAGTTGCCGTCCTAGTCAGATGTGAAATGTACTGTAACTGAGTACATTTACTCAAGTGTTACTTAAGTACTATTTTGATGTGCAGTGCTCGAATATTTCTGAGGGTTTTTTTGGCTTTATCTGATAGAGACGGTGAGACGCAGGCAGGAAACAGGAGAGAAAGAACCGTCTGACATGCAACAACATTGACCAGCTGGAATTGCGGCTATCAATGTGGTCATGTGGCGTGCGCTGTGTGCGCTCCGAAGGCAAATATTTAACTTTCTACTCCATTACTGCACATTTATTTGATGGCTGCAGTCACCAATTACTTTGCAGAATAATATATTTACATTTTTATAGATATGATTAGAAATAAATTCAGTTCAGCTCCACCTTGACCGACATTAAAATACTGCTTGCACATATTATCAATACATCAGTAAACATTGGTAAAAAATATAATGGAATAACACACTTTTTTTTTCTGAAAACTTTACATATATTTTAACACAGATGTATTGCTACTTCTACTTATGTGGTTGGAGTATCTACTTTTATTGGTATGAATGTACTTCCTGATGGCCCCAAAATCCACCAGAGGACACGGGGATATGAACACTTGTATGATAACTAAGGAAATAAAACACTACCAGCCTCAGAACACACTGAGGGTAGAGCAGCACACTGGAAGCAGATTTCAGCATCTGTTTCAAAGCCAAACCCGACCATAAGCAGCGAGAGACGGGCATCTTCAATTACTCATCGTGCCCCGTGCCAACTGGCAACCAAGAGCACCGTAACAACTGTATATTTCCTTTTGTTTCTATGAGATCCCGTCATTCAGAGGTGCCTTGAGGCATCATGACAGCTCATATTGATCCACTTCACCATCACTCAGCCCTGACGAATGACTTTAAGCTGGCAATAAGTGAGATTATGCAACCTTCTGAAATCCGAGCATCTGATATGCTACAACAGGCCGAGCCCCAGGAGACGCAGTGAGAGAAATACTGCTAAACAGATTCTTTGTTAAAATGCAAAGTCTCAGCATTTCATAACAGCACGCTCAGCCGAGGCAGCTCTTCAGTGCCTACAGTCCCTCTGTATGCTGTGAGAACAAGTTTCTCTTATGATGTCCAGGATGAGCTGTCTCTCTCTCTCTCACACACACACTCCATTTCTTCAATTAACCCTCTTCCCTGAGTATCCGTATAATAAAATGAACACCTATTATGTCAAGCAGCATCCAGTTGGTGTATCTCGCCAGATACAGGGACTGACTTCAAATCCACTGATTCTCTATTATTAACAAAGAAAAATTGGAAGCTGTCAAAAAGCAGGCTGTCAGCACTTCATAAAGCTGGAGCTCAGGCCCCTTTTTTTTTGCTCCCAGCAGCTGGCACAAAAGACAATCAAACAAATGAAAAACCTGAGGTCAGATCAGATCATCTCTGGCTTGAGGATTTTACCTGAACCAAGGGACAACGTCTGTTTCCTGATGCTGCAACCCAGGGTGCATTGAGCTCGAGGTTATTGCGCATTCATGATGCATTATTTTATTTGGCTGAGAGGTTAATTAACTTAATGTGACAAGGAGGCGCCAGACAGTGCTGTAAATGTCATTCAACGACTGTGAAATGAAAGCCTTGCGAGGAGGGAACTGTAAAAAAGAAAAAGAAACAGAAAGAAAGACAGAAAAACAGTAAAAAAAAATTAAATAAAATAAATTGTTTGACTTGTAACCTCATTTTGAGAGCAGGCTGTCAGTCTCTCCACACATAGACACACATATACACAACACACACAGGCTTTGATGAGATTCTGTAGACCTGTTGATGGGTGATCCAGATACCATCATTGTACAGAGAGTATCTACTTAAAGCAATATCTGAAACAGGAATTAAACCACTAAGGAGTCAATCAAGTAATCTTCTGGTGTAAACCTGTCATCGCAACTGTTGCTTGCCATTTTAACAGCCCGGGGCTTGACAACACAACATGTCCATCCTACCGCTGGGAGGGATTTAAAGCGGCTGCAAACTGACATTTTAAGCGCTCCACATGCGTCAGTATTGTCAGCGGATACGTTTTCCAGGAAAAAATAAAAACACTGACGCATGCAACTCTGATGCAACCGCGGCGGAATAACGAGGAAATGATCGGACTGGGGACCGCAATGGTCGTGCACATTTAGGCGCCCCTGGTTCACGCAGTTGCAAGCTGTAAAGCACAACAGCAACATGGCAGATTTACATCTCCAGCCTCACTGACAGGAGGAGAAGTGAAGACTGCGGACTGGAACACACGCACACTGGCGGCGGAGACTGCAGTTGTGCGGTCAGAGGACACTGTGCGAGACCAGAGCTGCAATGCGTGTTTTTCTCCAAAGCGCACCTGAAGCGCAGACTTGAGAGATTTGAAGACGGTGGGATGAGTTGGGACTGTGAAGGTTTCTGCGGTATGACTGAAGGATACAAGCGCGTTTGAGCCGTGTTCTCTCGTGGCCGGAGAACCGGTCTCGTTTGGTAATAAAGAGCCACGTTTCAGTGAGCACTGCCTTTCAACTTGCCCCATATGTCTTAACACTGTCCGTCCATCCACTCGATCATCACTGGTGATACTTTCTCTCCGTCTATTCAATTGTGCAGCACTAACGTTACTTTTTTATTGCAGTTCACTGTAGCCCATTGCAGCCCAACTCGGGACAACACCCTTTAAATCCTCGCAAAAATTACGAGATAAGTCGCCCAACAGTGTGGAGAAACAGTGTGGATATTTGTTAGTCGACAGCGCTATCAGAGCAGTAGAAAGTGATGCTGAGATTTGAAGGGAAGCTTGTGCGCATCTAGCGCGCAAACGCACCACAACTTCTCCCCGGTGCTCCTCTGGCTTTAGCTGTGGAAGAGGGAATTCTGCATCGCAGACACTCACACAAGACACCAAAAAGAAAACTTACCTTTCGGAAGAAACGCCGCTGAAATCACGAAAACAGAGAGAGAAATAGCGAGAGATCCGCTCCCCGTGATCGCCATGTTGGACACCTGCTTGAGACTGGCGGCGCTAAATCACCTAGAGACGGCCATGGGATGAAAATGTAGACACATGAGAGGCGGAGGGAGGGCTCAGGCAGGGAGCCTGCTATCATATTGGGCTGCATTATGTTGCAATGACATCTAGGCCCATAAAATAATAGCCTATGGGATTATTACAGTGATACATTAGGAGATTTTTTTCGACAAAATGTCAAAGCTGTCCTTGTCGATTGCCACTGACCACCAAAGACGCACTAAATTCCCAATAGGAGTATTGGAGGGGTATTACAGTGATGCCATGGGAAGTGTAAAATACAATGGAGCGCGGTGAGGTAACCATAAACTCACCACCGAGAACCACAGACACTTTATAGGAATATTATAGTAATTTTCTTTTATGGTTATAGTCTGTTAGTTCATGTGGGTGAAACCAAACTATACTCAGCTGGCTGCACGTCGGTTTTACAGCCGAAGCACAAATAATTCTGGGATAAAACAGCGTTTAGTTTATGTTTATTATACAGCAAGCAGGCCAGATGCAGTGTAAGCTGTATGTTTAACGGAGTGTGTATGCTGGTCTGCTTTAAGACACTTTAAATCCCGCAGATAAAGAAAGGGTGATGTCTTTGTTTGGAGAAACACACATGTACGCTACTTTTTTTTATCAACATAGTTTAAATTAAGTTCACACTGTGCTTCACTCAGGCTTTGCTGTTTTGAATTAATGACAAAAACTTGCGCCCTTGTCCTTAAAAAAAAGTGCAGCAACGTTGGTGCTGATCATAAAAGAACTCGCTCAGTTAAAGGAATATTCAGTCAAGTTTGGTGAAACTGGTTCTCAAGCCGTTTTGTTCAATGACTACTCAAAGAGCGCCCCCTTTTCTTGGAGTGGTGTATTACATTTTACAATGGTAGCTGACAGTGCTGAAGGGATGGCATCCTCCTCAAAATAAGTTAAAAAAAAGAATTTCACATTTTAAAATTACACTTCTTCAATGGAAATGAAATATTGGAGATTATTAATAAGTGTGACCGATTGAACTCTCGCTTCCTCCGAGTGTGTGTGGGCTTTATTATATCTCATAATGTTTCAACTCCAAAAAGTTATTCTCACCTGAAGCAGTACATTTGGAATATCTTATGGGAATCACAGAGCTACAGAGAACTGTGCATGACAACGTTGAATCTCATTTCCCTTTTTCATTGTGTCAAAACAGCACAAAGGCTGCTAATTGCACAATCTATTCTCTGAGACTGCGTGTCAGTCCTCATTCCATGGATGAGTAGATAGCATTTAGAGCTTCACTCTAATGCTGCAGCCGTCCCTATCACTACAGATTGAATTCCACACATCAAATTTATTTCAGATGTTATTATCTGTGGCAGCTTGCCAGTTCTGCCTGCCACTCACACAATGTCTCCACAAGGTGTTTTCTCCTCACAGCACCGGCCAGACTGCTTTACTTTCCAACAGCACAGCAGCTGTGGGCATCACAGTGTGCACGCTGCACCTGGTGGAGGTGTGCTCAGTAAGTTATATTTCCACATTTTGTATTTGTTTTTTATATTTGTAACTTTTTTTTTTTTTTGGAGGGAAGGAGTGTAATCATTTGATTTACCGTACGCCTGATGGTGCATTTCAGCTCTCACAATACCCACCACTCCCAACTTTTGTTTTTCACTCTCTGGTGATTCACTCCACTATACAGCATGGCATTTCCTTTTCTCATGAGAATAGATGGGGTTCCTGGGTCGCTCTGAGAAGAGAAGCCCAGCATCTCTGTCTCCCCGAGCGGGATGAATAATGGATGTGAATGGATCAGATGACTGAACTGCTTCATCTGGATCCTCTGTAGTAATGCCCAGTCATAGATTCACTGTATGTCTGTGTACGGTATTGTGTGACAGTGTGTGCTCAATCTGTGTGCTATGTGAGGAATGGTGATGCAGCTTGCAAATGGTTAAGTAGTTTATTTTGGAGGTCTCGCATATGAGCTAGTCGTACAACTGAATACTGGTGGTGCCATTTAACAGGGCAGCCGTCAGCATTTTCTATTTAAATTAGTGGGGAAACTGGTAATAAAAGATTTTCACCCAGGCCTCTTTCTCAGTTAATGTTTGATTAGAAATGCAATGGTTTTAAATTAAGATTTCTTTTCCTCCTTGGTATGAAATCAATCAAATTAACGGAAATTGAATTATTTGAGATGGTAATCTGTTTAAGCAAACCATTCACCATGAAAATGTTTTCCTTCTGTTGTGAACGGAAGAATAATTGAATCAGACCCTTGTAAGTGACCCCCAATGGCTGAGCAAGAACAAGGCTTATTGAAATGAAATGTAGATTTTCTCATGCCTTGACCACATAAGTGAGCAGGCAGGAGTATGTTAAATTCAATTTACCTCACATAATATGTACATATACTCTCATGTGTATGATGCATGTAATATTGCAGGATAGAACCGAGGGCAGAATAATGGACTTTAATCATATATGCAGGAACATGTGTTCGCGAGCCTCCTACATCTGCCTAAAGTCACATTTCACATTTTTTTAAACTTATTTTAGCACAACAGCATTTATAAAATAGAATATTACTGCTGCAAATTTCCGTCTCTTCCCCCCATAGAAAATTATTACAGGAAATGATATTCCAAATATATCACCACAGGTCATCAATTCTTTATGCCTTGGAGGGATGAAACATGCACTCAATTGGTTCCCTGCCTCTTTTTTGTCAAACTTACATACATGTGGGAACTGCTTGTAAATCACATTTATATGTGTTTGTGAGAAAGAAATGTTGCGACCAGCAAGAGAATTCTATCTTAATGCTTTTGAATATTTTAATATCCCAATTTTTTGATAATGTACTGATTTTGTGTCATTGAATTGATGGTTTGTGGTGAATTCAGGTTGCTTCGTCCTCTAAAGAGAGAAAACAGAACTGCACAAATCCATTGTGGATTCTTCTTTCTTTTTTTTTTCAAATCTGAGTGAATGCATGTAAACAGCATACAGTAATGAGCGCCATCATTCTCTGTCTTTTCACCAACCGAAAACATGTAAATACTTAATTGTTAGACACATGCTACACATTTTATCAGGCGATGCACACACGGGCAATTTTACATCTCAAACCAACAGACATACAGCAGGTGACCGTAATAAATCACAGGTCACATGGTCCCCTTACAGAGGCGTAATGGTAATAAATTTGTCAAGGTGTAGTGTATGTCAAGCTGGCTGGATGGGCCCGAGTGTGCCTTCCCTGTCTCAATATGTGTGGAGCAGAAATATTGTTTCAGTCCTGCCATTTATATTAGTCTGAACTCTGAGAGACTCAGACTTGCACTTTGCATTTTTTGGCCACTTCAACACTATTCAGGGCTTGAAAGAATCCTATTGACTCACTTTCACCTTTTTATTTGTTTCAAGTGGTCTATCTAATCCAGCATATATATTTTAGGGCATCTTTTATGTGTGATGTACTTCACAGTCATATATAGTCAAATGGACTCAAGTGCAGCTTGGTGTAGCTGCTGTGTGATCTTTGGAGTTAATTCGTAATTAGTTACATTTTTCATATTTTTCATAAAAGTCACCTGTGAGTATATATGTTGTTCAAGTCAAGTTGGTCAATGTTTTCATATACTACTGCTTATCAGAAGCTTGATATTTCAACCACTTATTCCTTACTTTTAGCTAATTATTTCAACCACTTATCTATTACTTGAAGCTGATAAATTCCACTATTAGTCCTTCACCTTTAGTTTTGACCAATTACCTATTAGGGCCTACTTTTAGCCCACATTTCAACCTCTCTGCTCGCTTGGTAGTTTTCACATGATACAGCTGTGGTGGATGGTCGTTAAAATTGACCTGAAATGTCTTGTTTTTCAACTGCAGAGACCCCCTGTGGTACAAGTAGGCCTAAATTGCTTAGGGCCATCAGAAAGCTTATGTACTGAGATCTGTTTAAAGGCGTCCCACTGTAGGTTGGATTACAGATCTTTAAATGGATTATTTACACCTGGGATAACACACCATTAATATACACTGATGTTATCATGATTACGGGTGGCATAGGCACAACAAAAATCACACTGATGAGCCATCTCAACAGGGATTATGAGCCTTTATACAGCAACTACCAATATTTTGACAGCCACAATTCCAGCTGACAATATTTTCTCCAAACAAGTACAAAAACAGTGTCAATACAAAAAAAAAAAAAAAAAACACGAAAACAGAGCAAAGCTCTATGGTTACATTTTGGAAAAAACCAACTGGTGATGTATTGCTAGCTAGCACAGTTGAAAATATCTACATACTGTAGACAGAGCAGCGTAATGCATGGCTGGGGTCATTAGCATCAAACGGTCCATGACTGTCTCTGCTGGGAGCCAAACGGCTGGTTGCTACCTGCTGTTAATGAAGAATACCAATAAACCTGTAATTTTCCACATTAGGCTGAGAGAGAAGTTTTTGCCAAGAAAAGCTACATGAAACCATGTTTGGCCTGCAGCAGCACCAAGGACATTTAAGATGAGGTGCAATGTTGACAAAATAGACTGCATGGTGCTTTAAAGCACTAAAACAGATGATATGAACATTTTAACAGATTCAGTCAGGTTGAGGACATTACAGCAGTTTCTCCAAATAGCATTAAAATTGTATGTGGATTAAGACACATTTGCATATTAATTAGGCAGAAAAATCCAATAAACAAAGCTTGTATCTCAAAAAATCCAGATGAGTGATTTGACACATATACCAAATTGGTTTGTGGGACAACTGGTGTTACAGTTTTTATTCAGAAAACCTACAGAACATATAAGGCATAAGTATCACAGCCATCCAGACGTAAACCCAAAATTCCCAGAGTTGAGAGATTTAAGATCAGGATTCTGACTAATGAGCTGCTTGTAGTTCATCTTGTCAGAAACTTCAATTGTAACAATAAAACAAAATGAAGTTCATTATAATATACCGCTTTTTAATACTCAAAACAAACTAATCCAATATTTTTCCCAAGGTCTGTACTGTTCAGTTCCAGTGATTACACTGCAAAATACACACCAAAGACCAACCGAGCAAAAATCAAACCTCAGAAAATCCAATAAAATGCTTTAACCTTGACAGTGCATGTAGCAATCATCTGTAATCCTATTGGCTACGCAAATTAGTCTCTAAGTCTATGCTTTCACACATCAAAATAATTTCATTTTTCAATTACTGAAATCAAAGAGACAATAATATGGCTTAGGAACATCCAATCACCTCTTAATATTTTCTTAAAACTGCAAATGTTTTGAAAAACAGGAAAAGGTTAATATGTTTCAACCAGTTTCATAGAACTGGTTTATTAGACAACAGATAGTCTAAGCAGAGTCAAACCTCCTGGTGAGTCAGTTCAAAACGGTTATTCAGTCAGAAAACATTCCTGGAAAATGGCCCCGTTTCAACTGAGAGAACAGATCTCAGTTTTGATTTCCTGTACATAAAGAAACGTTAGGCTTTCAACCGTAATTAACAGGAGAGATCCTATCATTTTGTCGACTCCACTGTGTTGTCGTTGATTTTGTATAGATCCCTTTGACTGCTATTGAAGTAGTGACTGTCTGACCCCAGATTACAGCCATAATCCAGAGAGCTGTCTGGAGAGTCAAAAGGTGACCGAGCATTTGCTCTCAAAGAGCCTAACAAGATATGACAAGATATGATTACAAATTTCTATGTGCTCTTCTAAGTAAGAACAATTCATGAATTAGCTGAAGCCTTGTTGCTTTCATGCGTGCGTGTGCGTTTTTTTTTTTTTTTGGCATTTTGCTGAGTGGGCCTTATGGAAGCAGGAGCATGAGTTATTATTTCAGCTTTAATTTGATGTTTTAATTAGATAGTTAGTGGCCTGTAAACTGTTAATTGTGCTTTATAGTGTCCTAATTTGTATGTAAATTTTCATTGTTATGGTAATACCACACTACAATGTCTTGTGCTGTTTCTGTTATGCTGAGCAGGGCTTAAAGGGGGCCAGAATTATAGGCTTCATTGTACTTGATATTTTGTTCAGTATACCCTTATCTTTTATTTTAGACATTTTTTTATTGGACTAGGGTGTGACTGATCATTTATAACAGTAATTTAAATGCATCTAATGTCAGATGCAATACCTAAACACACATGTTTTTTCACATGTATCATCTGTCAATTTAATAACCTAAACCAGGGAAGCAAATTAAGTTCAGCTACATGCCCTATGTATAGCTGTTGCATTTCCTGTGTAACCATCCTTAACTGTATTACACTTGTTAAATAAATAGTAATATACAATCCAGTTTCAATAATACATCCCTTCCTATAAGGCTACTGTTGTTCACTTTTTAAATCAGTGTCTTTGTGTGGAGGACACAGCTCACTGAGCAACAGTCTAGGCATTACAGATTAGTTTTCCTCCCCAGTGTTTAAAAAGTTCCCTTATTTAATAAATGAATGGGAACTGGTGTGAGGCTCTTTATGAAAACAGACTGGATTTCATCAGGTGTGAAAAGCAATGTTTTAGCCAGACCTAATTGGGTCTCATATTTTTATTCCTCTCTCCCTCTCTCTTTCATTTTCTTGGTATGAGGGCACATGAAGCAAGTTTCACTGAGTTAAGTGTAATTAAAAGTTTTTCAAATTCTGCAAGTTCAAATTTACCAAAGTTACTCACTGTCAAAAATCTCTGTCGTAGAGCTGCAGTAATTTACAGTAATTTAATCATCAGAACATAACCAATAGTGTAATGAACATGACATTGATATTATAATGATTGTTGTGTTTCTGTTCACATGCCAATGTGTGCAGTTTTATTTCGGAATGAGAAGAAGTTCATAAAGTGATATACTCCGAGACACACAGTTTTGATGTCAATGGAATATCCAAAAGTTTTTAATACAGTGATAAAATATTGCATTAAATATTTGCGTTTTAAGTTTTTTGGTTGATTGATTATGAGCTTCATGAGCTTCTTTTTCAATCTAATTTCACTTCAAATACAGAAACATTAAAAACAGCTGTAAAACCTGATGTATGTTTAGATTTATTCAACCAAAACATCAACTTTTACACCCCATCCCAACTAAGCTGCTTAAGGAAGTCCTACCCTTAATTAATTAACACTTCTTTACTAGATATGATCAATCTGTCTTTATTAACAGGCTTTGTTCAGCAGTTCTTTAAAGTAGCTGTAATTAAACCTCTTATTAAAAAGTCAGTCTAAGATCCTTGAGAAATCAAAACAATAAACAGTAGTTTACTTGAGGATTTGCATCACAGCCCAGAGGCAGCACTGGTGAAAGATATAAATGACCTCCTTATGGCATCAGACAGGAGACCTCTCTCTGTACTTGTCTTGTTAGATCTGAGTTCTGCATTTCACCCCCTTGACCATCCCATCGTATTACAGGGACTGGAACACTTAATTGGCCTTAAAAGCAGCCACATTAAGCTGGTTTAAGTGTTATTTATCAGATTGATTTCAGTTTGTACATGTCAACAATGAGTCCTACTTGCACACAAAAATTAGACATGAAGTTCCACGAGGTTCTGTACTTGGATCAACATTATTCACTTTATATATGCTTACTTTAGGTAATGTCATCTGGAAACATCCCATACATTTTCAGTGTTATGCAGATGATACCCAATCACACTTATCAATAAAGCCAGATGGAACCAGTCAGTTGACTAAACTCCAAGCCTACAAACTATCTGAGTCCAGCAGCAGGGCCTGGACCCAAATACCTTAGACACTTTTTCTAATAATTTTCTGGATGGCATTCTGGATGGCATTAAGCTGGACTCCAGCACCACCATAAGGAATCTGGGAGTTGTATTTGATCAGGATATGCCCTTTAAGTCCAACATAAAACAAATTTCTAGGACTATTTTTTTTTTCATTTATGTAACATTGCAAAACCAGGAACCTCCTGTCTCAGAATGATGCACAAAAACTATTACACCGCTAGAGCACTGTAGTCCCACAATGCAGACTTACTTGTGGTTCCTACAAGTAGTAGTAGTCTGGGAAGCAGAGCTTTAAACAACCAGGCTCCCCTCCTGTTGAGCCTTCTTCCAGTTTGGATCCAGGAGGCAGACACCCTGTTTGTGTTTAAGTGCTTAAAACTTTCCTTTTTGATAAAACTTATAGTTAGCGCTGACTCAGACCCGCCTTGGTCCTCAAGCTTCCATGGATCATTACTAAGGATCGCTGCCAACACAGGTCTGCATTACTCCCACTGCTACTATTATTACTATCAATCGTTCTCCATTAAGTCATATAACTCATTATTAGTCATATGTTTACATTAATACAGTTAAATGCTGCTGCTTAACTAAAAACATTCTAATCACTATAACTCAAATACTGGTCAGTGACATTATCATACCTGTTAATAAATCAGAATGTCAACAATTTATTTTTAGAGGCTGGAGATATGTGCTGTGGTTGAATGTACAGTAGTTTGGGGTAACCTCGGATTAAATAAAATAGTTACTTAGAATGTATAAGACTAGGCTTGATTTTCAAAAGGCACAGAGGAGCTGCTCCTTTGCTGTCCTTGCTGTTAAGTTCAGACTTGAGGGACAGCTACTGCTACAAGAATAGTTATAGCACAACAGTTGTCTCTCCATAGGCAGGCTCTTGTGTGTCATTAGGTCTGTAGTGCAGTGCAAATAGGGCGGTGACACATGCTGTAAGCAAAGAGAAGCTTCCCTAAAATAAGACCAGCAAAATGTCAGTCCCCTTGTATTCTCTGTACTCTTGTATAGTAGCAGACTAGAATAGGGTTATCTCAGAATGTAACCTGGAACATGCAGCTGGATTTGCAAGATCACCATCATGCAAGAATCCATCTTTCCAGACTCCAATTTATGTGTATGCAGCCAAACCACAGTGGCTTATGTTATGGATGGGGTTTAGTTGTGACAATAATGAGAAGCAAATGTTGATCGAAAACTAAGTCAGCTCCTTTCCAGGCAAGCACACCAGTTATTTCTGAATTGGAGAGAATCTCTGCATTGTAAGAAGAGCAAAAAATGGCATTTGGCCTGACTGCGTTTGGCAAGAGTTTGAACTATTTCATGTGGTTTGTTGATCTGATAGGCTGAAGTTAGCCTGTATTAGATGGTGATAGACAGATGGTTCATCCAATCACCTGCCAAGTATTTTTTGCCTTCCCCTTCACAAAGGGTTTCAGTGGGCGACTTTCCTGATGGTTCTGCGTAACAAACCATCTGGCACGTCAGGTTACCTGATAAGTATACATATGAGCAAATATTCAACATAAGTTACTAATATCTAAAGTACAAAGGTACCTTCTCATAATCACTCACATGCAACGAACCAGACAGCAAATCACTGTAAATTAGGCCACATTTGAAATGAGATAGAGTACGATGAGGCAATGCAATTGGTTTCATTAACTAATTTGTATACTGAATTATTCAAATCATAAGCAGGGGAGACTGATGGCTTGTGTTTATACAGTGACCCTAATTATCAAAATACTTCAGCAACAATATGCTCTGTCCTGGTATGTTGGCCTCCTAATGTTTGTCATGTCTGCCAAATAAACAACTATCAGAATAACATCATGTATAATGCTCTTGTGTTTGATTGAGCACACACTAATTAAGAATTTTAAAATTGCATTCACATATTTTCAGTATTCCCAAACCTCAGCAGTTTGGTCATAATCCCCTCGCATCTAGACATCATGGCGTTATAATGATGGCATGCATAATAACACACTTCAATCCTCTAAAGAATGTTTCTCTCTCTGGCTTTCTACCCTACATACAAACACACTCAGTCACACATAATGTGTATGTAAGTGCAGAGGCATACATGAACACAGTTAATCTGAAATTATGATGTAACAGATGTGTAATTAGCTGAACGAACCAGCTCCATTGCACAATATCAACAAAATGTTATTAAATTAGTTTTGTACTGCATAGGTTGTGTAAATGTAAGTATTTATTTAATTCCATTACAAAATGTAATGGTTAGGGTTCACATATGAAAAAAGAATGGGAAAGCACACATAACTCTGATGTACTTGTGTCAAATTGCATTACATCAGATTTTTTGGCAAGCGTCTTTTTTTATGCCTACGTATAATCAAGCACGTCGTTTTCCAGGGTTGTTTTAGAGACAGAAGACAGAACTACACTGTTCATTAATGTGGTATGAATCTTATTAAATTTAATGTCTTCATAAATGTTTCCATAAAGTCTATATATAAATAAATATCAAAAATATTTCTCATTTATTGCCTCAAATGGTTCTGTGCTCAGTCTTGGACGTCCTAAACACGAAATTCTTGTTTTTCTGTTTTCATGAGTAATATTCTATTTTCCAGAACATTTCCGTAAGATAGATGAAAAACTCTTGAGCAAACACAAGGGAAGGCCATGTGCATTGTCATGGTGATCTGCGCTGGCCTTTGCTCAGTTTTCTACCTGGCTCTCATCCTCTGTCTATCCTCCAGATACTGCCTTACTCATCCTCAACCTGACCTTTGGTTTGATGTCTTCCGGCTGGATGTCCAGCGGCAGGTTTTAAAGGTGAGATAAAGTAGTGGATGCTGCTGCCGGACATCAACTGGCTTTTGGTTTGAAAAATATCTTCTTAGACCCTGCTTTCAATAGTATGATGGAGGTTTGTACAATTATTCCATTCAATAGGACTTTGGTTTGATCAAATGCTTCAGTAGATTCATACTGATGAGGTACAAAGATACACTCCTCTACCATGCTGTTTTGGTGATCAACCATGATCTTAAATCCACCTAGGCCAATAGTTGTATTCAAATATTTAAGACGACTGCTGCTGTATCCAAAAAGAAAACTAGTGCTGTATCTTAGCAAGTAAAAGACATTTCCATAATTTCTAATTTACCAAAATGTGTCACCTAATATCTTTTATCTGGTTTAATGATACAATATACAATATCTCTTTGTCAGTTGAGTATATCATTCTGTATAAGCATGGCACAAGCAAATACCCGATATGTGACAATGCCCCACGATACAGTGCAGATAAAAAAAAAAACAAAGAAACAACAGCCTTGCTAGCAGCTCTTTGAGGCAGTGCTTTGAGGTAAATGCCAACATCAGCATGCTAACATGCTCACAATAACAATGCAAATGTGATGTTTAGCATGTATAATGTTTAACATGTACAGCATCTAACTTTTGCATGTTAGCACACGATATTTCACTCAAATCAAATGTCAGCATCAAGGTTTGCACTAGAGAAAAGGTCAAGGGACAACTATAATCAGCAGGATTCATCGTCTGGAAACCATGAATGTTTGTACAAAATGTTGTGCCAATCTATCCTCTAGATGTGTTTTGGTGAACCTGCTACTGACACACAAAAAAAAGTCAGCAGATCATCAAAATCATTAGGGTTCATTCTCTGGGGACCATGAATGTCTGTGCTAAATTTCATGGCAATGCATCTAACACTTGTTGCTGGACCAAAGTGGTAGACCAACCAAGAGACTTACATTTCCATCCAAAAAGCCAAGGCACTAGTATGTATAAACACAAATTTTCACAGTTTTCACATCTATAGCACTTGGCATCTTTCTTGTCAAGCTTTGAGTCTAATATCATTTAACCAACGATTGGCCTATAAGGTAATGCCTCTGAATCAAAGGGAAAATGAGTGATCCTACTCTAATCTACACTGACTGTGAAAATGGAATTGAAACAAATGTGCTCTTCCCTCTTTCGTGGAACTTAATAAAAACCATCACTATAGTTCATACGCCATCAATGAATGTTCAGCTGGGGATGCATTCCATTTTATATTTCCTCTGTGTGAGATAACAGGTCACTGTGAGAAATAATGATGAAGCCAACATACCCATTTTACTCTCTGCTGAAACGTTGACTCGTCTGTGTTGGCTCATAGATGATTGATAAACCAATTACTTAACGTCTGCCTTGGGGATTGCCTTTAAATACTGCTGTGTATAAGTCACTGTAACTATCTGTAAGTATCAATGAACTCAGCGGCAACTTAGAGATTCATGCAGTTTCACAGAATATCCAAAATGGTAGACAACGCTTTGCAAAACTGTCACAAATACCCTATTATTATACTGAAATGGTTCACATTTCTCCACACTACAAAAGCTCTCAAGCTCTCAAAAGTATCTTTTATCCCTACACTGTACTTAAATATACAATACACCAAATTACTTTACAACTCAGCATGTGAGTTAAATGGGATATGTTACACTGCTTCATTCAATCAGACCAGGTAAACTGTGTTTTTTCTGTTTCCCAAATGGAGGGTTTGATGCCAAGATAAATCTGAGGGGTAACAAGAAGAGAATAAAAGAGATTTATTTCTGTTACACAACATTATGTTTATCTCTTCTGAATGTGTCTCTCTTTTTTTGCCTTTTTCTTGAGGAATAGTGGATACTTTCACCTCTTCGGGCCTTGAAAAATCCTTAAAATGAAATAAAGACAAACATCTAATCCATGTCCATATTCAGGCCATAATCTTTTGTGATGAGTCACAAATAGATGTTGCATAATTTTAAAGGAATGGTTTGACATTTTGAGAAATATCTTTATTCTCTTTTATGGCAAGAGTTAGATGCAAAAAGTGTTGTCTGCACGGTTAATATGAAACTACAGCTGCCCAGCCATTTAGCCTAGCTTAGCACAAAGACTGAAAACAGGAGGAAACATCTGGCCCGAAGTTAACTACATCTGTCTGCCAATATACCTATAGATCCCATCAATAAATCCTCACTAAAACCAAAGTGTTTTTACACACCTTCAGTCTTAATGCTACGCTAAGCTAACTGGCTACTGGCTCATATTTACTGCACAGACATGAGAGTGGTATCAATCTTCTCATCTATGTATGTATCAAAATATCAAACTATTTCTTTAAGTGATTACAGGCTCATTAAAATAGCTGTACTTGTATACTTCAGATTCAGGTCTGATGGGTACATGAGTCATGCAGCACCAAAAGTGGCCCCTGATTACCGCTGCACAGACTTGGGTTTAGGTCCTGACATTGCTTTCTTGGTCATTCCAATAAACGCAATGGGCAGTGATTGCAGGAGGGAATCTGGTGATAGGTCATGTCCATCTGTAACTGTGAAATGATCAACGACATACAAAAAATGCTACCATACCATACTATTAAGCTTTATTAAATAAATGTTACACCAACCAAATAATTATGCTTAAAACGCTGTATTCCTCTTTGCTATGTTTATATGTAAACACAGTTGTTCTGGTGTGGCTGTATTATCTTTTGGAAGAGAACTGGATACATTTCCTTCTGCTGCACATGTAACTGAACTGGAATTACATTTGGTGTATTATAGCAAAAGAATGACTTTGCTGGCTCATTCATCCATTACAAAAGTGCTTGCAACAGACTGGGGGTATTATCACTTAATCTGAATGGCTGAATACTGACTAATATGACATATCTGTATTAAAATATTTCCAGGTCTACAATCCAGGACCTGCCTATTTAAGAGTCACATGCTGTTCATGAAGTCTCCCTTTTTTCTGTCAGTCATATCTCACCCTGGCCATAACTCAGCTGGGGACATGAGTGATAACAGCACCATCATGGGCCTTTTCAATTAGTTTCTGAGATGAAAAATATATAATCCTCATCCTTCATGCCAGGATGCTTTCCCAGATTACAATGCAGTCTGTACTAATCATAAAATTTATGAACAAGAAGTCTGTGCTTGCATAGTGCTGCCAGTCATATTGTCTGGCTCTGGGCGCTGATAACTACTCATGCACAAGCATAACAAAGACAATTAGGGGCTGAAGTGTGTGTTTATGTTCTACTCATTTTGGTCTTTTATTCTTAACAATAAATACTAAAAATGACTCATAGCTCTTAATGTACTGGGGCTGTCGGCTAAACATTTGCAGAAAATAAGATGCTGGATGACGTTTGTTTATGCTAATTAATCTTCACTCCAATTTAGCCAAAAGGTAAAGGAACTTGACTACTGTGCAAAACACCCAGCTACACAGCCATATTGGATAAAGAGCTTCTGGGGTTTTTCTTTTCTGTCTGTTTGGAAATTGTCATTTAACTCAATTGAAAGCACGCAGGCAAACATTCAGACAACAAAGCTATGCAGCCATAAGCTGGTGGATTCATGTTATAGGTCATGCTCATATCATTAATAATTTTAAAACAGAAATTGATTCATTATAGAGGAGAGGCAGCTATGAAATCCCATGGTGTATCAGATTTAATGGTGCTCAATTAATTATGTAATGCTCTTCCATTGCCGTGCATATATTCGCATAACAATACTGACGGAGACACCCACTGGTTCACAGTTATTTAGCCAACTTGTCAGAAAATTGTTGAGAATTTGTGAGCAAGACACGGCTTGATGTGAAAGAGACAGGGTGCGTGCTGGTGCTCGAAAAACAGGAGGTTAGTTCTTGTAGTCTGGCCCACTGGTCTTGCCAGAATATCAACACTGTTTGCAATTGGCACTGCAGCAGTGGCTGTGACACACACAACTCGCGGAGGCAGTCAAGGTGCTTCAAAACCTTTGCTTCCCAATTGCTGCAATTTGTGGCGAAAGCTACTACTTCTCAGAGTCGTACCTCAGACAAATCTGAACACACAGCCATGGTACACATATTTTTAGATTTAGCATGATTTACACTTTCTGGGGATATCAGTAGCACTACCTTTAAGCATCCACAAATAAAAGATGCTCCTTATAACTCCAGAACTTGCCTGAGAATCATCACATTTTTAAGTTTTCTTCAATATCAAAGTAATCCAGTGATAGTTATCTACACAACAACTGATACACTGCAAACAGGAACTGCTAATAACTAATTCAGCATATTTTTAATGGTGCTAATTTGCCAAAATGTAAACAAATATGGATTAAATATACAGGGCTTAAGCTATAGCCCACAGGGCAACCCACTGAATCCAACATTATATTAAATGTTTATATTCCTCCAAGCATTATGGGAACTGTGTATCTCCTTGCTTGCTTTGTGCAAAGTGGGTGAGCAAACATTACATTATGGATGTGGCTAGGCTAGTAAGTTTCTATTCCAATGGTGACAAGTATCTGAATATAGGTGCTGACACAATGTGATGAGCTGCTAAAATGGAGTGTTGTTATCAAACACTTGGACATACTGTAAATGCCTTTTTCCCCTCTTCTTTGCAGTTTGTATTCATGGCTTGAGTTGTTCTTATCTTCAAGACAAAAATATATTTATTGCTGTGACTCTAAAGCAGATATTCTCAGATGTAAACTGGGCTAGCTATGGTATATACTATGGCCTATATGCATTGATCTAGTAGTCTATGTAAGGAGTTGCTACTAAGGTAGACAGCAATAATAAGGTCAGTTGTTTTAATTGTCATTCTATTTATAGCAGGGGTTGTGTGATCACACAATTACTGTAGGTATTATATGATAATCAGATTTTTTTTTTTTAAACTGGCAAAACTGGTCTAATTTTATTTTTGTATTGGTGTGTGTCTCCAAATATTGTCTCCATAAACCTGTGTCTCCAAATATTATGATATTGCAAGAAAGTGGACATTTTGGAAGTGTGTTCTGGACGTGACCCTTGACATGACAGCTCATGTAACCCTGTAAAGGTTGCCAGTCAGGTTTGGACTTTCATTTCCTGAGAAAGGAGATACTTGTTTGAGTGATGGGCAGCACAAAACTATGCAACGGCTAAATTTAGGCCCGTCAGTTAAGCTATTTTTCACTTGACATATTTCATGTCACTCTTTGTTCTGTTGTGTATCAACCATGATTCGTATGTAAGTATCTGGCAGGAGCACCCAATGTGATAGTTATGTCTTTTCCTGAATGAATTGAATGAGGCAGAAGCGACATGCGTATGAATGCTGCCTGAGCTCAGCACAGAAATTAGAGGCAAGAAATGATAAGGACTCACTAATTTCAACCCACAGCATAATCAAATGAGCTTAGTGAAAGTGCTTTGTATCGACTAGCTATTGCAGGGGTCATTTAATTTTTTTGATTTTTAAAAAAGGCAATTTAGTAGCTTAATGAGGGCAATCAATTTTAAGAAATGCTAGTAGAATGTATTAAGAAGTATATGTCCTGATGTTTTTAATTGTGAAAATGGTGTGAAAAATCCACTCTGTGAATTGAAAGTTAATGGGCCAGGTGGATACATACAGACAGCAGAGTCATCAGGCAGTGTAATTAATTAGCACACAGCATTTGCATTCCTGTTTGTACTTTGTCAGAAATTGGCAAAAACCATGACATGAGGACATTTTGCAGTGTGAAATGGGTACAAAGACAGGTATTAGAGGGGATCAAACCAGGAGGCTGCTATCGTTATGCACTGTTTGTCTTGAAAGATGCTCTCTTATTGATTCTCATCTCATCACAAGATACTATAACAAGAGAAAGTCTAATTCTTTATGTCCAGGACCATGCTCCTGTCACCTTGGAAAAGCAATTTAAGGATTGTGATTCTACACAATGTGTGCCGGATAACGTGTTAATTAGTGAGCTTTAGAGACGCTGGTAGGCGGATTTTGTTACCTTTGGATGGAGCCAGACTGTCTGTTTCCTCTGCTTCCTGTCTTTGTGCTGAGCTAAGTAAGCTTGCTGCTGGCTGTAGCCTCAAATGTAAGACGTGAGAGTGGCATTACATTTTTTTTTTTCTCAGCAAGAAAGCGAATAAGCATGTTTCTCAAAATATCTAACATTTCCTTCAACATATGGAATATTCTTTTCGTGGCATATTTGTGGTGTTAAAACACTCAAGGACTTGTATACGGATAACATTCTGTAATCTTATTTCTCCACCAACTTTCAAAGACGTTTAGCCTTTTTCAGGTACTAACAGGTTCATATTTTTTAATTTAACCTTCATTTCTGTAACGCACCAGAAGCGTTTTGGCTTTAGTTTTGGCCACTTTTTGAACCCACTGCCCACTATGAAGCGCATCGTCTCTGTTTTGTACAGTCTCATCCACTTACTGTATTAAACTCTATCTCGCTGCACAACATTGAAACACCAGGGGAGGATGATTTATATCTCGTAATAGCAGAGGAGGATTGGGTCGAGTGTTTGCGTCAGGTTCACTCCTTTTCCATCTCTGCCGGGCACGAGCTGATACAATGTGAGATTTTTCTGTACTATCACTTAACTAAGGTCAGGCGGTCAGAGATATATGAAGACTTTCATCCTGTCTGACATAGATGTTGTCAATCTTCTTCTACCTACATGAATATGTTGTGAACATAATCCTCTTTGCACAGTTGTAGATGAAGTATTTGGTAGAATTTCACTTCATTATCTCAGTACCTGTCACAGCATCAGCAATTATCACATAACGCTGAGTTCACACCTTTCACTCCAAATAGCCTGGTATTTTGAAACATAAATAACTTATTAATAACTCTTTTAGCTAGGTGCCTAATTCTTGTCAGGTGGGAATCCCTTCCTTCACCAATCCTTTATTTACTTGGATGGGAAACATTTTCTACTTTGCTGAGCTGGAAAAAAAAAATTATTTACACTATTTACATTAATTTAAAATCAGAATTGAAGGTTGTACATGTGACTTGTTATCTACTATCTATTTGAAAAGTATGAAGGGAAAAAAACAGACAAACAAGTATCTGACAAAAAATACATAACAGGCCGACACACACAAAAATAAAGGCATGAAACATTTGCCATGAGAGTACAGGGTTTAAGTGGAATTCAGAGATAAATTGATGCTTATGATCTTATCTCTGCGTGACTCTTATTGGAGTAAAATATAACATGATCACTTCAAAGTGCAAAAGAAAAGAAAAGAATTTCACAAGGTCCACCTCCTTCTCACCCCATGATAGAGGGTGTAATGAAGAATGGCATGAAAAATGTATGAAATCACTTCAAAGATAGCATATGCTTTCATGATTTCAAATGTTTCTTTGATAGGTTGAGAATTGATATGATTACTATATATAAACCTTTTAGTCAAATCTTCCTCATAAGACCTCACTCTTTTCTTGTACAAACACCAGATTGTTCACCTTTTTTTACTGGCTGTTGTAGACGTGTTTCTTTCGTAGTTCTTCAAAAGATCAGTGTGAATTACAAGAAATTCAGTAACATGGTGTTTGAGAGTGTTAAAACACAACACTATGTTGTTGAGAGGACATTGAACAATCATCATGTCTAAGATTTCTGACCTCAGATTAAGGTTTTGGAGCGAAGTTCAGGTTCAGGTTCTCAGCGTACTTTAAGATGAAAAGCAAAGACATGATATGATTTAAAGGCTGTGGATTGTGGGTAGTGTCAAAGGAAATGAGCAACAGGCAAAATGTCTTTGTTCTTATCTTTTTCACACAATCAATAGACCTGAAAAGTTTGAAAAAACTCCCCTTCAAAGTCCATCTTATTCTGTTTGAAGTCTATATTGTACTTCAAAATAAGAGAAATGCCAGAGTTACCACTCTGCCCTTAGCTCCTGTTAGACTTGTGACTAGAATAATATAGTATTAGAATTAGTGCATGCTTTTGAAATATAAAGAAAAACAAACAGTGTCTTATTGAACAAATAAATTGTTCCAGGGTCTAAATGTTATTAATAAATGGTATCTTTTCCATGATGGAAACGCACAGTATGTCATTTAAAATTAGTTAGTTAATAAATGACAAAGTATGCAGTATGCTATGACAGTATTTGTTGCTACACACACATAAATTGTGCTGAGATACGTATGTGCATACATATGCAATTTGTAGCTGCTTTGGTGGAAGGCTGCTTGACCGGCTTTCTTTCAAATCCCTGTGGTAACACAGAGGCTTTTCATGCAGTAGCCTCCAAGCCATGACTCCCTTCAGTTGAAAAAAAAAATTAGGATACGAATGGACTCTTAAATATAAGATTACAACCATGAGGCAATTAGCTTAGCTTAGCACAAAGTCAGGAAACATGAGGAAACAGCTAGCTGGGTCCTATGTTTAATCTGTACAAGAAAATCTGTATGAAAACTGAAGTTAAAAATAGTTTTCACACTTTTATGGAGGGTTATGTAACAGATCATTTCTTGGCTGGGAGCAGTGACATCCTGGATTCTCAACTGTGTTTTTAAGGATTAAACAAACGCTATATAGCATGTTAATAAATGAGTTTTAGAGGTGCCAGTCGCAGGTTTTTGTTACAGCTAGACAGAGCCAAGCTAGCTTTCCCCCCTGTTTCCTGTCTTTGTGCTAAGCTAAGCTAACAGACCACTGAATGTATAACTTCATACAGTAAGTATTCATACAGAATGTGCCAAACTATTCTTAAGACGAGTCAGTAGGCCTACTCACTTTTGCAAGATAAAGCAAAGCTGTTAACACATCTAATAATTCAAACTGCCAACTGAGATTAACATTTGCTAGCAAAGTGCTATTGCTATGCATTAAGTGTTGGTGACACAAATGCAACCTCAATTGTACTTCCACTGTTGTCTGCCTGTGTTTAACACACACCTTTTCAGCATCAATCTAAAGGCACATTGAAAACCCAGCTGAAGTTATAGTGGGAGCTGCAGCCAACGAACCGTGGCAGAGTTAACTTCCAGGTTGGCTTGCAGGATAACAGGCTCGCCGGACTCAAGAGGCTTGTCGAGGCCATAACATTATTCACATAAACACTGCACATTGAAAACCTGTTGTAGTGCGACTGAATGAACAAGCACACTGAGCCCAGCTCTTATTTGTGGACTCCTACTGGGCACCTAATAATCGCTATAGTCCCAAAGCAGGTGCTATCACACAGTGAAAATACCATATTGCTTTTCAGGTGCAGCATTTATACTCAGGGTGCACATAGGAGCAAAGCAATGACCTATTGTAGTTCAAATCAAATTATAGCCCTACTATATATTCTGTTACCTGTTGAGGTATACCCTGTGTATACCAGAGTCTGTGTATACATTTAGCTGATGTCATATTGTGGACATAAAAGATTACCCTCAATCACACATTTCTTGCATCTCTCATCCTCCTACTTTAATGTTCTATGGCGTTTCAGCATTGCAGAGAGCATGTTGAAGGCAGTTTGATGACTGAGAGCAGTGTTCTGCATAGCCCGGGGTTTGAAATGGGGTTTGAGTATGTTAGAAGCTTGTCATACATCTTGAGTGAAATCCAAAGTGACAGGCTTCTTGAAAGACCGAGGATCTGATGCAAACTGTCACTGCACATTACAGAAGCTGGTGCATGCTGAGTTCGGTTTAAAGGGTCTTTGAGTAGTCTGCAGTGAAAATGAGTCTGTTACTCTAATTGTTAATACCCTTTATAAATAACGACAAGTGCATTTCGAGCAGAGGTTGTTTTCTTGTGTTTTTGATGGATTAATAACACTATCCAGCTCTTTGCCACCTGCTCAGATGAAACATCTGTGCTCATCTCAAATCGTCATCAGATTGTAATTTAGGGCTCCATTACAATATTTTTTCTGTTATTGTGCTGTCTAAATGAGGCATATTGTCTGTGTGTGTGTGTGTGTGTGTTTTTTTTAAGCATATCCCATTACTACTAAACTACTACAAACAAAATGAATTGACATCTACTCATACAGTTATGCAATTGTCATTAAAGGTCACATTTAATACATATACAGTATAGAGTATTTTATTTTATTGTTTCACCAATTTGGATTGGAAATGAATGAAAATTCAGCTTTGAAAACCTGAAATGTCTGAAAGCAGAACAACTGCCTTAAGACTAGAATTAGAGAAGTACTTTTATTTGATAGCCTACAGTCTGCAGTACCAGTGATACATCTATGTAAACAGCATTATGTACTACTGCTGCCAGTTTAGATTTAGTTAAATGTATCTGCGCAGTGAGAAACCACAGATGCAAAGTGATGTGTGAAAAATAGAGTAAAATTATCACAAAATAAACACAGAAAGAAATTGATGCACATTTACATTGCCGAGCGGTGGGGGTGTGATTTTTTAAAAATAACCATGAAGAAACATTTGCCTAAAAACAAAATAAGAGACGCTAATAACCAACCATAACAAATTCAATAAATATCACTGCAGTGGCACTGGCCTGTGTGCTAAACCACCCATCCAGCTGGAGCGTTGGGCCACAGTCATGCAGTCAGGTTGGAGCAGGACACCGTAGGCACATGATGAAAATCTATTATCCTCTGTTTTCCAAATTACACCGCTTTTACAGTAGAAAAGCCATCAGCATTAGTTCTCATTAATTCTTAATTACATTTGTACACTGTCCATGCATGAATTAAACAGCAAGGAGAAAACATTGAGAGTACCCCATTTAAAGTAGAGACATGCTGCCCCCACATGTCAGAAACACCACATTACATGTAAAGGATGCGTTTCCATTTTATCCAAGCCTTCATTTCCATGCTGTAAGGTTTATATATCCCTAGGTGGCAGCAGATATCCAAGATATCTTTATAATTGCATCTTTTTGGTTGATTTTGTTTGTCTCAGTTTGTGATTTCTCTTCCATGCTTCATTTTATTATCTCTTCGTATTCAAAACCAAAACAGAACTTTGAAAGCTGAAAGAAACTGCCGATGTACAGGAGAGTTAGAGAATACTGTAACAACCATTCCTGCAATCTAATGTTGCAATAGAATACACGGATTCATGAAGCATTTATTGTTTAATTGTGTTTAGACAGTCTGAGTGAGGTGTTGATTCAGTACTAATTTGTCATGCTGGTGCATTTTATGGTGTTTTTGGATTGCGTTACTTCATCCAACAAGTAGTTAGTAGTTGCAGTTAGGTCATATAATTGTGTTTGGTGTACTTTGAGGAACATTTTCAAGAGAAGAAGAAACAAAGGTGTTAACAGAGTTAATTCAGGGACTGACTTACCGAGCAGTTTAAACAGTTTTCATTTCAGAATTTACTTTTTACTTCTAAATTCAATTGAATTCTTTGTGCGACTTGGTTGACTCTGACACCATGTGGTCACAGAATATTTCTGGGTTATGCTGATGAGGCAGCAGTGAAGTATTGTCACTGGTCTGGCAGTCGAACACTGAATCATCAGTGGAACTAAGCCTTCTTTGTACTTTGTGATGATGAAGAGTTGGTCGGAGCGTTGCAATGACGTCTGGCTGTGACACCTTATGTCTACAGCGGTGACGATAAGCCTGCAGTTTGAATTGTGTTGTGTTAATCATCTCAAAAGAATGGAATCTCTATAATGGGGGATGCTGTATGGGATTGGACACTGCACTCTCTCTTTTTGCTGTTACATAATGAATATGCATATGGCTGATTCTGTGTGACTCTGTGTGTGCTGGTGTGTGTGTGGTTGTATGTGAGCTTAGTCAGACTCCTCCAGATCTCTGCCTACGCAGATTAATATCTGCAGTCCAACAAAGGAGCCCTGTGTGCCTTGCAGGACAGACTCTCAGGACAATGAATCCACTGTCTGACAACACCACCTCGCACTCAAGCTAACTGATACGGACCCCTTAGTCCTGAGATTATAGGAAGCCCAGTCTTTTTCCACTAAAGGTGATAATTGAATGATGGATCCATGTTCAAAGCTCGCTCAAAGCTTTTCACTGAATCATTCATCTAGACTGCAGAACATTGATTTAGAGCAGTCAACAGCTTTGGCGCTTCTGCTTCTATCTGTGAGTTTTGGATTGTGGTAGATAACTTTCAAGTTTATGGTTGAAATCACAGGAATGTCCTGTATTTAAAAAAATAAATAAACACATGGTATACAGCAAAATGTCAAAGAAAAATGAGAAAGCTGGTGATGCAATAGAGCTTGATTCGAATCTGCTGTTTTGCACGGTCATGATGCTGCATTTCTACCAGCCTGCTGATCCACAACAACACCGCATTGTGTTTTTGTTTCATTTTCTCTCGCCTTATTTGAACAGTAATTATGCGATAAACACTGCGAGAGTCAGTAACAGGGAGCGAGTCATTGTAGCTTCCCTGTTTTTCTCGTTAGTCCAGCTGACATCCACTGAACATGTAGCATGCATCCCCCTCCATGCATAACTGACCTCTACCTTTCTCCCATGACCCAGAAAACCAATGTTCATAACAGTATTGTATGTTGCCTTCTGTTACAGTAGCGGAAGAGTTAAGAGAAGCTATTTTAAAGCCTCTCACAGCGGAGGATGTTCACATGTGTCCTCTCTGGGAAACATCAAACAGCGTGGCTAGTATGGTAGATAAATAGTTTGACTTAATCCTTCATAGAAAAAAAGACCAAAAAATCAGTAGTAGTAGTAATTAACACTGAAAAAGTAGATTTGTAAGTATGCTGCACGTGAGTATGTTCATGTAGGCGTGAGCTCAAGAAAGTATGCATGTGTGGTCATGGCTCTAATGGGTGTAAGAGGATGAGAAGAGGCAGGAGTGGGAGTTAGACTGTTCAGAGAGAAACCGAGAGATAGAGAACACAAAATAACTTCAGGCAGCCTGGTGGTTAATGAAACGAGCGTTTGAAGTTTCAGAGGGTTGTACATGTTTTGAAAATGACTGTATGCTCACTCCTGTGCTCTTCCATACCAAACTGAGGAGAAGGAAAACAAATGGCGATTAAATTTATCAGCATGCACGGTCTACTACTATTACTACTACCACTAGTGCTGCTGCTGAATGTGATTGAACATGAGGAATAAAGCCGAATAGATCTTGGCAAAGTTTTGAATGCAGCGCTGGGCGCTTCTAGTGGATGAAAGAGCATGCTATGTGTGCTCTACTACAAATGGACAGCATATTCAGTTTAAGGAAAATGAAGTTGATGGCTCATGGGGATGTATGAGTACTTTTTTTTACAAAATCAATTTTTCATGAAGAGGATTAGGGCATGTGGCAGTCCAAGTTATACCGCACACAGAAGATGAGACCAACAGAATTACAAACGTAAAGTTTATCTTAACTGTTTTCAACATAAATATGTGTCACTGATGTATCTAGAAACCATCAAAGTATGAGAGAAGACCATCCTCTCTCTTTTTCTCCTGCTCCGTCTTTCAGTAAATGTGTGAAAACTCTGCGTTTAGATTTGGATCCCCTTATGATGTCATAAGGGGATCTCTCGACCATGTGACCTCCTCCAGCTCTTAAGCAGACTGAAAATATCCTGTGTTTGCCATTGTTTTTTCCTCATTTACAACAGCTCCGTAACTCAAAGATGTTAAAGGTGGCAGCGACGCATCAGATTGTTTATATGTTCGTATAAAACAGAGAGTGGAGAAAGAGGCTGAAAACACCTGCAACAGCCATTTCTTCTCATGAAAAATAATGTGTTTTTTGGACATTAAACCATGTAAACCTGTTCTGCAAGGACCTCTGAATACCAGTATGAACTTCAAAATGAGCAGGATAAGGGACAGATTGTTTTCAGAAGATGTGATTTTGTCAGTTTTCTACAAACTAATTGAAAATGATTTCTCCACTTAAGCCTCTGATTAATAAACACAGAGGGTTTTTTGGCTGACGGAACCTGTAAGATTTAATAACCATAAATAATTACTTCACCAGGAGATTAATACATTTATCCTGATTTTCATCCTTTTAAAGAAACCGCTTGAAAATGTCTTGAATATTTAAATGTTAGTGAGCGACAACACTAATCCAAAAATAAACACAAGCTACATCAGCTTTTCAACTTCAGTGCACACTGAATAAAACACTACAGTATATTTCAGAGGGCATTTAAATGTATGAGTCATCAGCTGAGTCATACTTTTCCTATCTGTGAAGCCGAAGCACAAACGCCAGTCAAACCTCCCTCCTCTCCCCCCATAGTGCCCTAAACCCGCCCAGTTTACCTCTCCCTGTTTTCTGTAGTTACTTCTTAGCAGACAGGTGTTTAAAAGATTGAGTAAAATATCTATGAACATTTATGGGGACACACTCCCTGTGATGGTATGTTTGGGGAAAATTGCTGTGGAAGGATGGGTTGCAGAAAATGTGCATGGTGCGACCACAATACATTTTCAGCCAGCCCCCAGACTGATTTGGGTTTATAAAGTTTTGGCCCATTGCATCTCTCTGCTGGCCAACAGTGCAAATCAAAGGCGAGCCGTGCTCTCAGGGTGCCAAATGCTACTGATCCTCCCTGCTGTGCAAGCAAACAACATACTCTTCCCTTGCATCTCTGTTCTCTCAGGTACCATTCACTTTACAGCTGAAATGAAAATGTGTTGCATAAGACGCTATGCGGTCACTGGAGGGGAAGAGGGGGGTTTGGGGACTATTTGACTCAGAGCACTGCTTTATAAAAGCATGAAGTGGCCATGGCTGTGGTTTTTGTTATGCATCTTTAAAGCTTTAAATGCTGTATTTTAAAATATAGCGCTGGACTCTTTTCATAAAAGCACAGCTCTTCTGATGCACAGCAACACAGAAGTGACCTTGATAAGCATTTCACTATAAATTACAAACTGTTTTACAGTTGATCTGTTAACTGGGATCTGAAAACCTGTTAAGGGATACTGTACAGGCAAGAGATAAAATAGTGCATTTCAAAATGCTGACAATTTTATTGCAGAGCGATTCTTATAGTGAATAGCATTCATCATCATTGGAGGTCACGTCCTATTCTTTCTGGTGTGAGAGGGGGGATGAATCAACTCTGGAGCAGTTTCCATTCACATGAAGTTAAAAGTTGTAAAATTAGCCTTATTTTACTGTCACTAAAATTTACCGTTTTGTATTGTTAATGGAAAAATACAGTATGGTCACAGTATTTTACAGTTAATTGACTTACATTATATTATTGTTTTTTTTTTCTTTTATAGACAGATTTGTTTTCATCAAATATTTAGTTAGTATTTTTTACATTAATTTTAATAAACCTATTTTTTTCCCCTTACCTAAATACTGACTTTGCTGGTTATACAAATAGGAATACTCACACAATTATGATCTTATCATAACTTTGACCATGAACATCAAAGTCCAAAGAAAATAAAATCCAAATACCTGAACATATCAACTGTGTAAATGCTCATGTTTATCTGACTGAAGGTCAGGGTGTTTATGTCAATAACAAGTGGTTATACATATTTTTCAAAAGAGGTTATAAGGATACAGGATTATTGTAGAATACAGAATATAAATAGAATAAAATATGATTAAACAATAATTCTGTTTATTTACAGTGCGGTGGTGGAAGTAAAAAATCTTATACTTAAGTAAAAGAAGCAATACCATAGTGTAAAAATATAAGTAACATACATTCAACACACACAAGTATGAGCATCAGAATATATTTTAAGTACCAAAAGTAAAATTATTTATAATGCAGAATGGCCCATTTCAGAGTTACATACATTTTATTACTTTTCTACTATAATTATTAAAAGTGGTAAAAGTTTAGCTAATTTTCTTTATATACTGTATACTGTAAGTATTACAAAATGGAAATATTCAAGTAAAGTACAAGTGTCTCAAAATTGTACTATACTATACATAAGTACAGTACTTGAGTAAATGTACTTAGTGCACCACTGATATTTAGGCTACAGAATCATATTCCTTGCAGTGTGATGAAACTGCCTTTGAACCATCATGTTTGAAGGCGAGAGAAACCATAACTGATGAACACTTAAATGATGAAAGAAATGAAAAAAAAAAGTACATTTCATCGACTGCAAGAAAAAAAGCTGTAATGATTGGTGGGTTATGGGTTGTATGGTGAATTAAAAAACAGATGTGGTGATAGAAGTTATACAATAATGTGTACCATCTATGTTATAATAAACGATCTACTAAAGCTTTATAGATCAGTTATAAACTTAAACTTACTTACTAATTTAATAAGAACACATTTTGGGTTCCAGGTTGTGAGTTTGATGAAAAATGTTTCTGCACACTTAAGCTCTAAGCAGTAAATCACTTTGATAGCAAATTTGCAATCTTTATGCTTCCAGCACCTCAGCAAAGATTCAGCCAGGTGAGGCGGTAGTCATCTCGCATTATCTACTGGGTTTCCAGGTTGTTAAAAAAATCTGAACAATACATTAATACATGCTTATGACGTTAATTAATGTGTTTTTGGTCAAGTTTCTCTGCATTCCCTCCTTTTTCCAAAACTAAGCAGTCATACGTACATTCAAATGATTTTTTTTCTACAACCTCACAACTACAGGGCTGCTACTATCATTCATGAATCTACTGATTATTTTCTCAGTCGATCGATCAATTGGTCTATAAAATAGTGACAACAGCAATTTTCAAAGCCCACTGTCCTAAAATTACTTGTTTTATCTGACCAATAGTTCAAAATCTAAATACAGGCAAATCAGTATCATCTAAGGTTAAGAAAAGCAGAACAATCCTCACAAATCACAAGCTGGAACTGTTGAACGTTTGTCGGTTGTGTTTGAAAAACTACTGACAGGATAAATAAATGATCAAAATAACTCGACAAACCAAACATTTGAATAATGTAGATGTATGCAAACCCATAGTGGTTCTTACAAACACCTTACATGTGATATATAATTAACTATCATAAACCTTGTGGGCTGTTTGTACATGCACTGTATATTCTTCTTTTTATTAATGCTCTTGTTGACAACATAGAGCATATCAAAAATATAATTTTGTCACAGAAACAGCTTGACACTAATGTCTTTTTTGAAGGTTGAATGTTAATTCGTACAATATGCTATCTCTTATGCCTGCTTTGATTCCCTGTCTTAAAACAGATATAATATAGGTAAATTCGGCATACTCCAACTGTATTTTTTCTGTGTGTTATCGTGATTATACAGGGGGTTTCCCCCACGACACGGGCGCACTATTTAACAGGAGCTGCTTCATTCCGCTGGTGCGGATTGATCCGCGTGTGTGCGGAGGCTCTGCTTGTCAGTCAGACTTTGAACGGAGCACTGGCGCTCAGCACCGCTAATCTCTGGCCGCTGCCTGTCATCAACGACGCCGCCGTTGACAGCCATCACCGATTTATATAGATTAGGATGAACAGTTGCTAAAATAGGTAGGAAGGAAAACCGAGGGCGACACCGAGCAGGGACCGAGTGGAGACTAAACGTTTGCTGCGCCGCTTAACGTTCACGTTACTCGGGAGTTGCGATGGTCCAGTTGAGGGATATTTTTCTAGCCTTGCTTCTTGTGGGCTGTACAGGTAAGACAATTCAGCACTCCTTCACACCCAAGCTTCTGTTATCCATGTTTATTTTCCGCCCTGAACATCCCGCCCCTGGCCGCTAACGGTGGTCAGGACCGCGGGTGTCTACGGTGCTCCTCTCCCCCCGGCCGCCCCTCTCCCTCCGCCCGCAGGCGCTCTGTTTACCAGGTGCAGCGGTGACGGTGCTGCGGCTGCTGCTAATTAGCTCTGAAACGAGCCGGGCGGTGTGTGTGTGTGTTTTTTGTTTTTTGTTTTTTGTTTTGTTTTTTGGAGTAAAGACAGCTCGCTGCTCATGTGTCAGGGCACCATCTTCTCTGGGCGCACTCTCAGCGGGCTGCTGCTCTTTGCGTGACCAGCCTGTGCGCTGACTCCGCGTTATTGTGCATTAAATAAAACATGACGCTCAGGAAGGACGGGCTTTTAAATGTGGGTGTTTTTTGTGAATGGCTGGGATGGGACTGTGTTTGGTGTTGATGGGGAGCGAGGCAGGGCTCTCTGAATTGGTGTACACACACACACACACACACACACACACACACACACACACACACACATTCACACTCATGACTACACACACACACACACACACACACACACGTATATAAACAGCCTTCTGGGTTGAGTCACCATCTCCCCGTTAAAGGTAGGCTTCATTGTGCTAAATACAACACGTGGCATTTTGAAGTGCACCTGTCAGTGAGTGCAGGTGTAGCAGCATCGAGGAGGGGTTATTAACAATAAGTGCTTGCTTGCATAAAACACATCAAGGGTCTTTTTTCAGGGACGTTGTTGGTTTATTTTCTCTGGCACGCAGATGCATTGCAAGCACAACTTCTACTCTGAATCATCTGTTATGTAATCTGATGCCACGATAAAGGCTTTGAAATGAGATCCTCTAAGTTGGTGAAATGTGTCGTTATGTAAGTCTAATTGAGGGACATTTGTGTCAAATTGCATTATTAATAACCATTGCACGGCCATTTTTTTGGGGGGGGTGGGATTGAAAGCATTAATTTGACATGGGAGACACTTATTGTTGGAGTAGTACTCTCATCTCTCAGGCTCAGGGTTTTCGTGGGATAGCCTTTTAATCCTTTATGCACAATCCAGTATGTGCAGGGGTGTTCCTCACACAGGGGAGGAAAACGCACAGGGAGTGGAGCCCTCACTGCATTGTAATGGTAATGCAACCCCTCATGGGGTTATTGGAACATGTTATGTAGAAATGTAAATTTGCAAGCCCCTCATGATTGAATTCAATAGTCTCTTGTGCCCCATAAATCAAAGTAATCCCACGCTAATGCATGTGACACGTGCTTTTGTTATTTTGTAACGTATCGACCACCAATTACACTAAAACACAACATGTTGTAACACAGCATAGCAAATTACAGGTTACTAGTGAACATCTTGAAAGCCAATTAATATAGTGTAAGAATTAAATGAGCTCTACAAATGATAAGAAGCTATAGCCTCTGAAAATTCCCTATTCTGTTTGAGAGAGAACAATTTTTTTTGCATATTTTGTAATCTTTTCAGAACATCTGAAGCTTTTACAGCTAGAGATGCTCCAAATGAAGGTTTTGAAGATTTTTAATTCTGATAATGATATTTGAGAGTTTAAAAACCCTGATGCTATATTTGCAAATATTAATTCTTACATTAAAATAAAACACCCAAAATGTTTTAGGATCCCTTGATTTTTTTAATTTATTTTTTATACTGAATCAGACATTTTGAAACTTGTCAGGCTTGGACAAACTGTGGCACGGTGAGACGGTTTCTCATACCTTTAGACACATCTTTGGCAATTCTGTACTGCACTTTCTCATTACTTATTGGCTTTCTCTGCAATAATCTAACTGTGATATCAGCCCAGCCGAAAAATCATTGTAACTGTATTGTACAATATGGTGTTTGGTTTTGAATCCTATATGATAACTTGAAAAGCATTGCCTTAAATGGACAATTATGTTCAATAGAAAGTGGAGAAGGTGCAGTTAACCATTTGTGTTGTTGAGTCATTCTGATATTACATAGACTACCTTTTAGTAAGTAGACAACTTCCTGCAAAACTAAAATGAATATGTTTGTGTTGTGATCTACCTTTGTAGTGTTTGTAATGCTCTGCACAATGTCAGAAAGTGTACTCTTCTAAAAGTCACTTTTGTAGTTGAATTTAAATCAAAAACATATTGTACTCTTTTAAAAGATAATTATGTGGCACAGTTGAAGTATTTATGGCTGAAGTGAGATTGGAGAGGGATTAACCGTCTTTCTCTTCCCTTTCCTCTCTGCTGCCTGCATGCTCAATGGGCCTGTTGAGTCTCTTGACATAATTATTAATTGATCCTCCTCAAACTGATAGCTGGAATATGGAAGAATTTCAAGACTGCATTTATGTCAGAAAATGAAATGTAGCCTCCAGAAGTCAAAGTGAGAGAAATGAAGCAAAACTGAGCAAGATGAGAGATGAGTTCCAAATGTCCTCAACCTGCGGGATTGATGAATGAGTTGCATGTCACCATATGGCTCTGTTGAATAGCAAAATGCGGCTCTCTAGTTTACAGTGGGATTGTTTCACTTAGCCTGTGTTACATCATCAGTCAGATCATGTGGAAATGATGACGTAGCGCTATGCTGCTCCATTTACAAAGCAAGATGGAAGCATGGCTGACTGCAGGCCGACTTAGAAAAGCTCTAGACTTCTTTACGTCTGGCTTGGCTTCATGAGGATTGAAATCAACACTGCCAAAAGCCATGGCTGCAAGTCCAACGACTCCAACTTGATAAAGAGATTATTTCAGAGTAGTTTGTGCACATCATGTACTGCCAGGAGTGTTTCCCATATTTAGAATTTATTCTGGACGTCCACCAAAATAGATTCCCTTCCCTCAAAAAAGACACAAAAAGCCGCTTCCTCTTCAGTCGCTACTTAAATGTGCTCCATTACACCGGAAATGCAAAACACATTTCAGCATTCGATTAAAACTGCTGTACAAAGTAAGTTTGTTGTTGTGGGAACCAGTAGTAATGGCTTAAACCAAAGAGGCAACAGTGATAGCACTGTCATGTGCATTTGTAGACTTGCCTTCGACTTTGAATGTCAAGCAGTACTCTGTAAAATCGCATTAAAATCAGACAGACACATGCACATTTGGAGAGGGGTCCATTTGGGAAATCCAGTCAAAGCAGGTGAAGCACTAGGCGTTCTGTGATTTTTGTTTTGTCTTGTCAGATAACTAAACCCACCAAGAACACAGTATCTACTGACAGGTTACTGCTAAGCTTTAGAGGACGTTTATTGAACCAGAATTTGTTTCAGTGTGGAGCTGATGATGGAAAAAGACAACTACTGGATTGGGAGACAGTTTCTGGGAAACAACTGTCAGCCGTGCATCATGGATATTTTAGGTATTCTATCTATTCAGACCAGAAATTTCAGCAAATTCATGTGTTATCCTTACCGTGAAACAGCCAGTGAAATACCCATTTCCTATAAATCTGACTGCAGACGCAGTTTTTAAAGCTCCCATATCTCTTGCACATCATTATTTACAAATCTCACAGATGCAAAGGGTTTCATCCACTATTAGGAAGGGGAAGCGAGAGAGAGGCTGTTTTGTTCCAACGAGGACTACTTGACTCCGCAGTGATGGGGAGTGGATCAGACAGATCCAGGTCTGAGAGAGTTGAGAGGAGATGCATTGCCTAAGGACGCTAAAAAGATGACATTACACGTGCATGTGACCCGAGCACTCTGGGAGGGGGAACATAAACATCCTTTCCTGAGGGTTTGCACACAGAAGAGGCACAGGCTGTGGGCTTAGCTGTTGTTTTCTCAGCAGTTAGCCTCTGTGGTGGTAGCATCCTTATGCCATTCCTGTGAGATTTGGATTATTATATGAGGCATGAATGATTATCAGGTTTAATTTAAGAGTATAGAGCCGGTTAAACAAGACAGTGAACAGAGAGGCCTGGGAGACGAGTTTGTTGTGCATCTCATTATTACTGTTCACGACTGAAAACCTGCCTCAGACACATCACTCTTTAGCTAAAGATTGAATCCTACTTACTTCATACTACAGAATTAACATGCTAGGATCTCTGAGCTATCAGGAAATTAGAACAGCGTGTCCTTGTCATTCAATAAATGTAAAAAAAAAAAGAGGCCAGCACTGTGAACATGGGATCCCTGTGGACATGTAACCCTAGATTGGCAAACCTGTAGGCATTATTTGGCTTCTCTGTGGGACAAAGGGAAGCCATGACAGAGTGTTGCAGACTTTGTAAAAGTTTTGTAAAGTATCAATTATCTGCTCTGTACAGTTGAGACTACTTGACACATCTCTTCAGCACTCAAGGAGATTATCTGTAAACAGCTTATGTTTGACTGAAAGACCTTTGCATTTGGTCTCTAGTTCATGTTACCATCTGCTCTTATAAACTGGTGAAGAAAACACTTGTTCAGCTTAGTTATTTTCTCTTTGATGGTAAATGCTTGGTGTACTTGGCAGAAAGCATCACTATTTCTCACTGGGTTATTCACTTGCAAATAAAGACTGATTTCCTCTTTTGCTTAGGCTGTTATGGGCTAAGAGCACCTCCTGGCTTCCTTTCTGCCTTTCTATGTCTTGTTTGGGAGTGAGAGAAGCAGTGAAAGGCAGGACCCAAACTAAGTTATCACATCCTTGTCCGTTGGCCTTGTGGCCCCGGAAAGAGGAAATTATCTGACAATCATGTCACTATCAGTGCTGGAAGCGACTATGTCCCAATTTACAAGAGATTCAGAGGAGTCTTCTCTACTCAAACCCCTGAAAGCAAGCTTACAGTATGTCTGATTTAAGAAAATGAGTCCATGTCTCATCTTACCATAATAGAGCTATGTGCTGTTGGCTAGGATTTAGCTCTCAACTTCTTTTATGTAGTGTGAAGGGAAGCAGTGTGTGTGTCCGCTCATGCATCCATGCACATCATGGTGCCTTCATTATTGAAACACTATAGGATGCATCACCATGCACAGAGCAGGGAAAATTTGGGTTGCTATGCCCCAAGCTTTATTTTTATGCAGTCACCATAGTGTGTCACTCTCTCTAACATTATACTGTATTATACAGGCTTAGTCATTACTTCGAGAGGGATACTGGTTTCCAAAGTCATGACATGCATTAATATTATAATGAAAGAAAAAAATCAATCATTAAAGTAGTGAAGTGACACTCATTCAGCAGAAAAGCTGTTATTTTTAATCTCTAATTAGATCACACCAAGAAGGCACTACCTCCAGGGGAGCAACAGCAGCTATGGCTGATTCTGATCCATTCAACGTGCAGGATCCACTTTGAGAAGATGTCAGTGATTCCCACAGATAGGCTATACTTGGGCAGCCTGGAGAAGTATTTCAGCAGCTGCTCAAGTATATCTTAACCCATTTAACAATTGGCATATGAAACATTTTGTTTGATTTATTGCACAGCAGTGGAAAGCAGTGCATTTTGAGTATTTTATATGTAATCTTGTGCAGATGATGCTCACACTTTGCAGACAAAGTGCTGACTCTTAAGCCAAAGGGTGATTTTCCATGGAAAATGTGCCTGCTAATGAAAAGATAAAATATAATAATCATCTTTTTGTAATTTAAGCTACAGGGATCAGTCACAGTCTCTCTCAAGTTGATCATATTTTATGGGTACATGTCTCAGTATTAGGATTTTTAGAGGGCTTGAAAAATTTAGAAAGTGATATCACTGGGGATGGGAATTAACCTCATTTCATCCCTTATTCATGCAGAGTAATCTAAAATTATGTAATGGGCATGTCCAAAGATAGACAGAAGCCTACATAGCACCACTTTTTAATTTCGTAACAAAACTGTGTAGCTCCTGTGAACACAAGCACATGGATTGTGATGAACTGTTTTCATATTATGTTAAATATGAAATATTTAGAAATATTTCCAGAGCTGTGCATAATCTAATTGATCATTATTAACGTCAGCATTGTTAGTTATCTTGTCGAATAGTGACCAATTAAGTTTGTTTTTTAAATGAATTCCCACAGTTTTCTAAGCCACTGTTCTCAAGAATAGAATCATAATAATCAGCTGTTCAGGGTTTATTTTTTCATCAAAATGTCATCTTTATACCAGGGTGATAATTTAGCTGCAGTGCAATCTGAGATCTTAACATCCACCTTGACCTTTTTTTATCTGGACAGCACATGCAGGTCTGTGGTGATTGATCCCAATGAATAATGAATGAGTAATGGTAAGGACATGACACCATCTCTACCGACATTTGCCTCTGCAGTACGTGGAGAAATACTGCTGTTGTTAATGGCCCTGTAACAGATGGTATTGCGACAGTAACGCTTTCGCATGTCTTTTTTTTCACATTTTGACAGTCAGCTCGTTTCATTTTGAGGTGCATGTAACTGCTAACTGGGATGTATTCAGCCGTGTATTTCCTTTAATACACATGGAGTCACGACAACCTCAGAGAGCAGCTTCACCACGAGGGTGTAACACACAGAGAGATTCACACCGTTTACCGCAGACCCCCATCCCTTCTCTCACACAGACATCTCCACCCAATCAGATGGAACGACTGAAGCTTGGGCGTGGAAGTAATTTTGAGTGGCTATAAAGGATAATTTGAAGGTTTTCATTAAGAGCACTGGATTGCTAGCATTAACAGGCAATATCATCGAGACTCACACTTACAGTAGCAGGATTCCTAAATGCAACAGACACACCCACTGAACAGGAGGTGCAGCTGGATGATTGGATCGGATTAGAGTCCATCTCAGTGTCAGAGGTCACTAGATCACTACAGTGAACTCCTCAGTGCTGGTGGAGGGTGAGATTTACTCTGAAATGCTAAAGGCTGTTTGGTTTCACTCTGTAACAGCACGCCTGGACCGACATACCACCACATCCACATTTCTGGTGTGTTGTCTGACTTCTGTGTAACTACACTGTTTAATCCCTCTTGAAACCCTTTTCCAAGGTGCAGGGAATTAACTCCAGCCTATTGTTGAACCTCAGATTCACCTTTGTGTGGAACAGTTGACCAGCTTTTAACCTGGTGACAGATTATTTAGGGGTCATGAGAATTTGCTATTTCAGTGTGTGGAAAGGCTTATGACAGTGTTCATTGTGTTATACGGCGTATTTTTGTAGGGCTGTCGCAGTAACTGCAGTATTGCAATACCACACGAATACCGGCGTCGTTGCTGTCAAGCAAACGCCACAACCGCAATATTCCCGTTTTGTCCAGGTGCTACTGATGCGCGTGGTGACCGGTTATTGTAGCAAGAGCAGGGACATGCAGCAGGACTTTAGGTGGATATTAGTGATGGAGAAAATGGGAGTACTATAGATGGTGACATCTGAGGAGTTCCTACTTACTACAAAGAAAATGCTGGTGTAGGACCATTCAAACTGTGCTATCTTTTTCATTTGAAAAGCTACAGAATGTGAGCTTTTTTGTTGAGTTACCTTTTAGCAGAAGGCAGGCAAGTGTAATTTTCTCTGGAGCTGTGTTCTCAAATGGGGATGTGATCACCTGCTCAGACTACACAGCCCCCGTTATCATCCCGATAATAAGCGCAACTCAACTTTTGACCACACCTAATTATAACCTATCTTATTTATATAGCACTAAAAAGAGGATACATTAAGTAATTTGCAAAAGAAAGAAACAAAAAAAACCCCAAAACAAACATTAGCGGTGATACTGTTATTAGCTGCTATTGAACCACTCTGAATCACTGCAGGTGAAATTCCCTCACAGTGTCGGCCCTATATACGTGTTTGTGCGGGGCGTCATTCACTCCCTGTAACCTCGAGCGCTGTTTGTATTCTTGGCTTTAACTCAAGCACAGTAAGTGTTGGCATTGGACTCATCAAGGGTTGACTCATCACCTTCTGTGTGTTATATACATGTCCAGAATATCAAGAGAATGGCATGTAATTTATTTCGGCTTCACCGAATTCAACTAGGAATGTTATTATCTCACCATTAGCTGTCGATAAGAATTTGAATTAATTATTCTTATTATTGAGGCGAATTGTAGGCAAGAGATCATGAAACACGCAGAGGAGAGCTGGGGATGCCACAGCGTGAAAACAGGTGGTAACAGGTGGTAACGGATGGGGAGCTCCTATTTAAAATGCATCAACAACAAGTGTGTAGCACATGTAAAAAGAAACCCTTTCTGTGAAAAAATTGTTGAATGAATAATTTTTTAATGCATCACAGGAAATTGCCCATTCTAAATTATAAATTTTAAACTTGTCAATTAGTGATCAGTTAACGAAGGTTGTCTATCGGTCAGAAAAAGGAAAAATCTAAATTGGCATCCCTAAACTCATCAGTTTACCGGTCATGCTTTAAGTATAGACCAAAAGATGAAAGCTGTCTGCAGTGTGACTGTTTTACTCTACGTGATAATCATGACTTAAAAATGTGTCTTCGCTTTGATCGACGGATCTCCTAGGCTAGGTCAGCCAGTTAGCCATGCAGGCACACTGCGTGGTTAACACAGTTCTAAATTTGTTGCCCAATTTGACTGACAGATATTACAGTGAAGTATGAACTCAACCATCCTACAAACATCCCCAAGGCTCAATTTTAAAAGGATACTCAAGACCAGGGGTTTAATTCCCTGTTAGTGTTTTTGTTACTGCACTAGTAACTCCTACTGGTTGGCTGGAGCATCCGTTCATTGGAACTGAGAGGGACAGTGTAAACCTCCCTCTCGTTATGCCCCACAGTTGAATTACATCAGTGGACATGTCAGTCTGCAGCTCTCCTCAGACAAACTGTAGGGTTAGTACTAAAAAGGAATCCAGTGCATAGGGAATTGGGGTTTCCAAAATTGGAAGAAAACAGAAAATTCTTATGAAAGTATTTTAATCCTTCACATTTCAGTGCAATGTGTGCAAACCTCCATGTACTGTGGAGGTGCATGTAGGTTTGGCTGACTGAACAGATGTCTCCTATAAATTATCAAGTGCTGTCCGGTGCCCTCGGCTGCACTAAAGTAGAAGGAGAAAGCTACTGCTTCTTTAGAGATGAAGCACTGCAGGCATATCTTGTGCTACCCATTTTACAAGTGTTATAGATGCTGTGTGTGAATGGAGAAGATTCTCATCACAGTGAAATTATGATCATCTCATGTCTATTATTTGGACAAATCAGGGAATTAATTGGTGCTCACAAATGGTGTACTGCTCATTGTGATGGATAACTCGATGAATTTGACTAAGTCTGTTTGAGTGGGGTTTGCTGTTTTGATCATTATAACATTTCAACATATTGGCTATACATCAGTGTAATGTAATGAGGTAGCATGGTGGCAGCAAAAAACAGTTTTTTAGAACTGCTAAATAACATGACACCACACTGCATGAACTGAACCACTTCATACTTAATAAAAGGTAAAAGCCTATTTAGAGACAAATTTTTCACCTTTAAGACAATTGATGTGATTAGTTTAATTATAATTGAAGAGCCAGGTCTTAAATCTTAAATGTAATGAGTTGGAATTGCAGACAACAAATTACTACAATTTCTTTTGATCAGTTCTTTGAATTTCAGTATTTAGAGACAGACTTTAGGTATTTACTACTGGAAAAAAAAACCCAATATCCATTCCTAGTTAAAATGGTGTCCAGGAGGATAACAAATCTGACTGAAATGCACAATGTGAATACACATTGTGGTTGCATTTGAAGCTCAGTGTTCCACTTCGTTAACCCAAGTCTTTGGTTGTTTTTCTTAAAAGGATCAGACTGACAATCCTATATATCCAAACAAAACGTTGTATAGAATAAAGTGCCATCTTTCTGAACCTAACTTTTTTTTGTGTGAGCTGCATGTTTGGGATCTTGTCTGTCTTGATCTTTTTTCGCCATGTCTCTCACGCTCCTCCCTGAAGGATCTCCTCTCAGTATGACTCATTGACTTCCACTGCCTGAAAGCTGTCTTGGTCTGTTTGCCAGCAGAAGCCGGATGTGTCATGAACCCCATTGTGCATCTTTTCCATGGATGCCATAGAGTGCAAAGAGAGATGACAGGCCCTCTGAAGCAAATGAAACCATCTCACATCGCCAGTCATGGTGACAAGGCCGGTGTAGAGACAGACTATCTATGTACCCTTAAAATGCTTGAAAATGGTAGCACAACATCTGGAGGAGCCACCAATGTGACCCACCGCTATTATAAGACAATTACCCCTGTTGTTACCTTCATACTAGGGTGTATTTGCTCATTATTACGAAGCTGTAATTTGATTCCTTACATTCTTTTATTAATGGAACATTTTGATCTAAAAAAGAAATGACTGCATGTATGCTGCAAGCAAACAGTAATCATTCACTGTATTCTCACTGGCATGCTGGTGACTTGCCTACTTACTCCCACTGGAGATTGCTTCACAACAACCACCATTATTGGGGAGAGGGGATATGCCTGTGAAGGGCTGTTCTCTGCCTTATGACAGCACATGGCTGCTTTCTCTGCCTGAGTGGCTGCAGTAACACTCAGTTAAAACACATTTTGACTGAACGGGGTCAGGGCGCTGTTTAACTAGTGGATGTAAGGCACCATGCTGGAGCACTAAGGATGTTTGAGGAACTCCCAAAAAATACTTGTATTTTACCCAGGGCTGGTGCCTAAGGCTTAGTGTTGTGTACCTGATGCGCGTTCTCCTCGGCTCATCACTTATTGAATGGACTAACATAACCTAAAAAGTTGTATTTTAACCCAATCTTTGTCTTAACCCTGAGATCAAACCTACAGCAGGCCTCATCCCTATTTGTACCTTCAAACAGAGATGCTTTTTGTTTTGTTATGATTGATTTACGAAGATGCACTTAGATTTTTGCTCCTTGTACTGCTGGCACGGCTGCAACTGCAGAATTTGACCACCACAATGTTAAGCTGGCAAATATGTACAACTAAATAGTGATTATAGAGATAGTAATATATTGATATCTAGATGTACTTGATTATGTCCAACAGCAAAAAATCTACTCATATTGTGTCTGTGTTCTGATACCAGTGTAGCATCAATGGATGCACAGCCCAAACGTGCTTACAAGGCAAACTATCAATTTCCATGTTCATAGGTTTAAGACCAATTATACAAACTAGAGGAAAACATGAATAGTATGTTCTGTATGCTTCAGTACTTGACTTGACATGCATCAAACAAACTGATCTCATAATATATGCATGTATTATTCAGTCTATTTAGCTTTTATAAATAAAACTAGCTCACCCTTTGCCACTCAGGTCAACTTCTTTTTCATCAAACTAAAATAATTCAGGATTTATGTTCTGCATTATTACAAACATGCAGGCAGTTTATTGTATAAAGTAGCCTACAATAAAAATAAGTGCAATTTATTTTCAACATATATTTTCATGGCATATGATACGGTGCACATGGTATATTATTCAAATGTTAGCATTACTAGATAGCGGTAAAGTAGTGACCTAAATCTTATGCACAAATCTAACTAAAGTTCATTAGAAAACTCTTGAACATACAGGCTGAGATGGTCGCAAAGCTCACCAAAGCGTGCACTGCTAAGTCTTGCAAAAGCACGTCCATCCAGGTGAAACCCAGAGGTTTAGGGAGTCCTGGATGTTGTTGCATTCATATCATTTGGCAGTCTTACTGAACCATTTTGGAAGATGTGTTCACACATATAGTGACGAGGCCGAATCAGATGAATAAAAATCCACCCATGTCACTTTTAGTGTGGGACTGACTTTCAGTTTATTGTTGTTGTACTTACACCAATCCAGGATTGTTTATTCCATTCCTATCTGCCAGACTCCTTTGCTCTGTAGTTGCTTGCATTGTTGTTTATGGACACATGTCAGTACATTCATGGGAGTGTGCCTTTGTTTTACTGTTACCGTCTGTATAAATGGTACCTCCCTCTGCGCTTTTAATTAGGTGGAAAACAAGTAATTCAATGGCTTGGTATGTTAAACATTTTATTTCTATTGATTTTACACATGGTCTCTATCACATTGTTTAACCAGACACTGGCTATTTGAAATACATGATGTGATTGACTACACATATATACTCTAAGGGAGTACTCTTGTTAGATCATATGTATGATGCAAACTACTGTTTTGGTATTTATTTGTATTCCCAAATGAGGTCATAAGACCACTCACTTCCAATAGCAGATCTATGATCTTTGAATGATTGCACACAAAAAAGCAAGAATTTTAGTTGAACCACAGTATCTGCAAACTTTGTTCAAATCATGACACTGTGATTTGTTGTGCAAAATATGCACGCCTGTTTTCAAACTAATTTTCTCAGAGCTTAATTTGAAAATTGGCTTGGAGGAATGAGGTTGAGATGTTGAAATTCTTTTGCAACATGAGACATCGTGATTTGAGAGCTCCATCTTGGAGCTGCTGTATTGCCTTAGGTTCTAGATATTTATTCATAAGGTGACATGTTGCCCCATAATGCTGTGGATGAGGCAACTGTAGTTAGCATGCTAGTGCCTCAAAGAGATCTTATTTAAATAACCAGAGGAGAGTTGTTACCCCAAACAAGAGTAAGAGGTGAAACATAGCTGTGTTTACTTAGACTATCACAAGGTGCTCCTAAACAGACTCACTCGAAAAGATGCCTAATTATTCAGTCTGCGTGTCTCTGTTGCCATCAGTACACTAATACCCGCGGAGCACCAGCCACATACAGAGTGATAAGCATGAAGAATCTGTAGCCACTGGCTACCCCCTCGCTTTCAGAGTTGTAGTACTAACAAGTGTAGAGTAGTACTCCCAAAGGAGACGCCACACTTGTTGCAAATGGAAAATGATAGCTTGATTGAGTGAGTAGTTCTGAAACAAATCTTATACTTCCAAGTTACTTGTTGAAAGATGATAATGCTGGTTGCCATAAATGACTTGAATATGCTTATTGCATTTAGTCATGTAATGTACTGTCGTATTTATAAGGATTTCAGAATCACCTCTTGGTAATATTGTGCATAGAAGACACGTATATGTAACTGAAAACTTCCACTAAAATTAAAACTTCCACTTAAATTGATTTTCTGCGATAACTTGGATTTCTGACTTCTGAATCCCCCAGGTTTTTTTTGGCTCCTGACAAGTTTATTCCAGTTGTGAAGCTCACAGGATTTGTTAGAGAACATCAAATGAAATGCAGCTCAAACGTGCAGCGTATACTGCCTTAGATCTACCTCAGACTGAATAGAATTAATTTTAGGGCAGATGAATCTGCAATAAGCTGGCTTGAGTGGTAGCTATCATCTGAAGGTCAGACAAATGAGATGTACCAATAACGATGTAATACCTGAAAACCACTGCAGATAACTATGACCCTCAAATCCATGCATGTCCACTAGTAATTGAATTAATCCAAGCCACTTAGCCGAACTGAGAGTCCTATAGCATGTATGATGAGCCGGCATAAAATCAGAAAAAAAGGCATTACCTCACTGTAATTCATCACAACCCTGTTTTTAAGTGCCTAGATTAATGGCGATAGTCTTCCCTCTGTAGATATCTCCAGAGATTCTCGCCCTGAGGAATAGAGTAGTTAACTCTCTGGAGGCTTGCCCTGTCCCAGTGTCTATTTTTACAGTCCACCCTCTGATTGGCCAATAAGGCGTGTGTGTGTGGAAGCTCATGTTGTGTCATTAGGTGCCTCAGTGCCATCTGTCGCCCTCAGTGGAGCCGTTGTGAAGACAGACCACACCTAGTCAGTCTGTCTCAGTACAAAAGAGCAAGAAAAGCCCAAGGTTGTGTTTTGTATTCTCTGACAGCTATATCAGGAACATGAGGGGAATACAGGATCCAGTTTCCCAATTAGTGCTTTTAATGAAACCGAAACAAAGTCTTTCCTATAGAAAATGTCTGCGTTTGTTATTTCAAGCAGATAACTGTGTGGTACGATCAACTGTGTTGAAATTTAATGCTGAATATTTCTTGATTTTGAAGAGAGAGGAGCAGCACATATTACATGTTAACAGTAAACATGAACAGATTTGCTTAGCAGGTGTAGTAACAGGTTGGCCGTGAGTCATTGCTTGTCTAGTATGAATTTGTTGTCCTACCAAGAGTGCTAAATGACTGAATCAAGACATTGATGTTACAGACTTGGCTGACTGAAAGATGGCACAAAACAACAGACTTCTTAAGGTTGACTGACCATGTCTTACCTTAACTGCCCTTCTGCCTAAACATTATCCTCCTCAAGCCGCACAGACGGCACATAGGATGCCTTAACCACTTAAGCAGCCCACCGCCTGAGTTTCCTTTGGGTGTGGAGAGATACCACACACCACCAAAAGACTCTGAATTGGAAAGTCAAGTATTTTTTATATTTTTTCAGTAGTTTTCCAGTATTGCACCTTACTGTGTTTGTCTGTTTATAAGCCCACTGATATACTGACACCTGTCAAGGTTGATCCCCTTCCCTTTTGTAAATGCATGCTGGGTAAAGGCTTTGTATCTTACTGTATTGCCACTGTGTATTGTTGAAAAAGAGGAGTTATCATATTTAGTCAGTGTGTGGTATACTGTACACAACCATACTGGCCACCCTTTTAAAGACTGTCTACTGAAGTCTGATATTTAGAAACCATCAACTTTATCATTGAATTATTCCACAGGACACCAACCAGCTCAACTTTGTCTAAAAAGCTTGACAACTGTTACCCGTCTTGTCTAGCTTGTCAGGAGCGTCTCTAATTAGCAACAACAACTGGAAGAATTTTGGAAGAGCATGGCACTGTTGCTTAAGAATGTAAATGGCCGTCTGTTATGGCTTAGCACAATTAGATGTGGCATGGATTAATGAGGGACATCAGGGATGGCCTTGAACAACACAGATATGCGAGAGGAGTACAGAGCACGCCCTTGTCTGAGACGAGAATTTACAACAAGACCCTGCACACAAATATTTAAAGCAATACGCTGCTGGAGTGACATTTAGTAATGTCATACATTGTATTCTAAACCATTTTTTTAATATCTAAAACTATTAGTATTGGTATCAGTGCTACTTTGAGATACTTGTGCAATCAACTACATACCCTTAAGTGTCTTTATGTGGATGTGGTTAGCATTGTTGCTTCGTAGTAAACCCCAAAGACATATGTACATTAGTTACCAAGATACTCCTGCTATTGCCCTGACCAATGTGCTGGCCTCAGACCTGCAGTGGATTGTGGTTATCCAGCGCCCCTAAATAGTTAAGATGGGTAACATTCAAAAGACAAATTTCCCCATGGGGACTTCTAAAGTATAACTAATTTTAAATAGGATAAAACAAATGAGCCTCTTAGTGGAACACTGATGACTCTTGTATTACGATCAAAGGGTTTTATTCTGACATGGCTGTCAAGAGGCTGATTTTCCAGCAGGCAGATGCACAGCACGTATACATCAGAACGATGATAATGGCAGTTGTCTGGTTAGTTAGATCGCATGAGGTTTTATGTATATAGATTCTCTAAGACCAGGAAACTGTAGCAGAAATGCAGCACGCTCCTCAGTCTGTGAGGTCAAATTAGTGGGTTAGTTTCTGCTGGACGCTGGCCACTTCTACACAATTAACACAGAGTTATAATTTTGGTGTTGTTTGGCATTTTTACACATTGATTAATGGCGTCAGTACACAGCGAGTGCTGTTGGTGCTTCACTACCTTCAAATTTAACATCTTCGAAACAAGAATGTTTTTAAACAGCATTTTTAGCAAATTCATATCAATAGTGATGACACCAATAACGTTTAAATATTCATCATCTTTAGATAAATGTAAACTTTCACATTCAGTTCCAATTTCATGCAGAGTCACTTTCTGCTGTACTTCCCAGACATCAGGTAACAGATTTGCTGTTTCTCTTGTTTTATGACCTGCCTTCTTGATGAGACTGAACTGTAACACCAGCCCACTCATTTTCTGTGCTGTTTCATGTTGTATATTACGTCAGTAGCATTGTGAAAATTCAGTGAAAAGATGAGCAGATAGAGGCTTTGATTTCAAACTTAGCTCTACAGTAGATGTTTTTGTAGCCTTGGTCTTTGTTCTTTATGTTTTTATCACACAGGCTGTGGGTATGTGGTTATCTTTAAACCAACGTTTAGCTGGTAAACCCTTCATTTCATTTCATACAAAGGCAGCATAAGTAGCAGCCAGTCAGACACCTGTTTGATGCACAGCCTGTTTTCATGTTTTACTGTGATTTGACTTACTTATGGAGAGAATATAGTGGTCAGCAGGGACACAATCTGTGGAAAGCAAAAGACCAGCTGAGACATCATCATCTTGGCCACTGTGGTTGGTGACCCTTGTTTATTTACTGGCAAAGACGAATTTTACTGGCATTTGATACTTGGCAGGTGTTAATTTCAGACTCTGTTAGTATGGGAGGTGGGACATCAGTATGTGATTGACTGCTGGTGGATGATGTCCAAATGCTCAGCTGCAGCCAACTGTTTCCATGCCAGCAAGAGAGGGAAAAGAGATGGCCATGGTGAACATTGTTAAAGATTTCTCTGGTCATAGGATAAGTTTGGGTTCCTGGTGACTGCTTTTTTTCCTACCTGCTGTCAGCGTGTTCACGCGAATATCCGCCTCAGCTCTGTAACCTTGTCAGAGACACGCTCATGCCAGTTTTTATTTTCATTAGTGCTTTAATCCAATTACTGTGTGATCTGCCCTAATCTCTAATGGGTGTGCATCTTCCTCCATTCATAGATGACTTGAGAAGCGGCTGCACACACTGTGTCATCCTACACAACATAATGAGCACTCAAGTGCTGCTCTGCCTCTCTGCCCTGCCCCTGGCTCTGTCTGGCTGTATCTGAAATGGTGCATTCCCTCTTATTGATCCTCTTCCTGGTGGAGTCACAGGCAGGCTTATCCGGCTCGTCCCAGCTTGTCTGCCTTCTGAATGGACACACAGAGAGAGCTGTGTGCATGTGCCAGGCTTCGGGTTTCTGTGCAGTCCCAGGCAGCTTGTGGCTGAGTGGTCATTGTGGCTTCCTCCCCCCCTGCCCTCCTGCCCTCCCTGTCCCCTTTCTGCCTCTTTGTCGTTACAGTAAGTATTAGAGATGCATGAAATTCTGCCCAGTTTGCACAGGATTAGTGTATTATATTCTGCTAAACCTTAATGGCTTTCTCGCCAGTAGCAAGGAGGCAGTTGCTTTGTGGGCTTTGTCATGGGAGTGTGTCGTGACTAGCACTAACAGGGAAGTCACTGGAAAACCACCGTTATGATTAATCTGGAAGACTGGGTGTTGTTTTGCGACCGTCTGTGGTGATTCATTGTGTTCGCAGAGATGTTGCCGTTTCAGTCATTGTTCATGCCACACAGACTCCTTATTCTTGTATGTAGTCGCCACACAGGATTCAAGCCAAAAATAAAAAAATCTTTTACACAGTCCCCAGAATTCAGCCTCCAAGAATCTTTCCATTTCACTGATTATGCATGTCTCTTTTAGACATAGTGACAGACTGCTCCCGCACAGCCTTTGCACAGGTTGTACAGCTCTACTGGAATCCTATGCTGGATCAAAATCAAACATAGATTTTTGGCGTGCTTATTATTTCACAGCATCACATATCTGTTTCTCATTGGTGACAAAACATGTTTGTCCTGGGTTGTGGTCGTTTCTTGTCAGAATAAATTAGTAAACTACAATTAATCTCTTTTCTGTGATTTTCCAGTAGGTTTCTCCCCCCTATATTTTAAGTGTCCCGACCAGCCCAATGTCTACATTTTCTTCTGGCCTTGTTTTCAGGCTTCTAAATACTGACTCATTACAAGAGCACACAGCATGGCATGATGGGCCACAGACGCTCAGCTCTCCGCCTCCCTGGGCTTTTGTTGTGTGGTGCACAGCTGAGGCAGATGCTGAGGGGCACTCACACTAAATTGCCTGAATGAGGGCGAATTCTGTTGGCCACTGAAGTGGAGTGTACCGTAGCTCATTGAGTCACAGCTTATCTTCAGTGAGGAGAGGAAGAGGAATGCAGCTCACAGAGGGATATATCCATTAGGGAGAATATATTTTATTTTCATTTTAGTTTGAGTCACGGTGTTGCTTAAAAGATGTTGTGGCACCACGGCAGTATTTCCCATATACACAATGTATTTGAGAGACTCATCCAAATATTTAGCACAGCCCAGAATTACATTTTTGCTTTAGATTTATTACTTTTTCTTTTCAGTTGTCTGTAGATATACAGGTGAAAGTGCCAAGTCTGGGAGAGCGGTGCATTCATGTGCAACTGCGTAGACTGGAAAAATATCATCTCTAATCTGAATTTAGCTTGTGAATACAAATTTGTTTTGCCACAGACTGAAGTGATGCATGTTGTGATGCACACACCAGAATTCAGTTCTCAGTATGTGAAGAATCTCCCAAGATGAGCTCTGTGAGCACTGTTTTACAGAAAATAGCAGACTACAGAGTTGTCTCTGAAACTGACAGTCTAAAATTGATGTCTACTTTAATTAATAAATGTAAGTATCTAAACATCTTTTGGAGAATTGTACAATGCACACACTGGCACAATTACTGTAGTTGGACTCGTTCTCTTTATTTTATGATCTGCATTAGGGCTAAGGATTATTTTCTTTGATTCATCAGATGATTACATTAGTGATGATTAATTATTGTCTGTAAAATGACAGTAAGGAGTAGGGTTGCCCTAGAATTTCTATTTTCATATTTTACTGGAGATCTCTGACCGCCTACTCCTGATCGCCAGGGGATGTTACATCACAGCATGCCAGTGAAATGCCTGCACGGACGACTTTGTCTTAATAAAAATAAACGTAACACTTATCATACAACGAAACACACGATATCATAAGTTTTACGTAGAACCATTAGGTGAGCAGCAGAAGTTGTATATTTATTCGTTTTTATGAACAATTTAATCCTTGTGTTGCATTTTAAAAAAATTATTACTGATGTCAGAATTTAATTTGGATAAAAGATTCTCAATAATCATCTTCATTGTGTGAGAAAGTGTCTGAGAAATTTTGTTTAAAATATTTTAACATTGAAAAAAATCTATGTGCCTAGTAAAATAAATACAGCTTGTTGCTATTGTAGCCATTGCTTGCTTTGCTCAACCAGAAAATATATTTAGTGTGCTACCACTTAATGAGCAATTGATTATCAAAAAAGTTGCAGATACATTTTCTGTTGCTGAGTTACTAATTGTTTCATCTGTAGTCTGCATGCCAATTTTTGTCAGGTATGACCTAAGCATGTATGTCACGGTGCACAGATGTACGTTAAAAAACAAAATTAATCAGACGCCACTGATGATGATGAAGGTACAGCAGGGAGAAACCGACTGAGCCAGAGAATAAGGAAAAACACCACTTTAAACCACAGTGGTTGACGCACAGCACTGGAAGAAGTTCATTAAGGTAAATGCTCTGTGTGCATGTCAACGGCCTGTATTTAAAATATACTTAGAACAAAATGAAGTTAGAATATACTTACTATAATATAGTACCAGACATCCAACATTATATTTCATGTGAGAATGATATATATGACATTATTGGATTGTAATCTTTGATGCATTCATCTGTTCATCACTTTAATGCTGTAACTGCTGAAGGATTTTAATACATTCATAAATATTTTATTTATTACTTAACAGACTGCTGGGTAGTTTATGAATTCCCCCCCAGGAAATGTATTTATTAATTATATTCTTTATTGTTAATCTAATTTTGCAAAGTAACTACAGCTGACAAATGAATGTAGTGGAGTGCAAAGTACAATAGCTGCCTATAAGATGTAGTTTGGCAAGTATATATAAGGTAATGGACCAGAAAATAAAAATACTTAAATACAAATTTGAGGTACTTGTACTTTACTTAAGTACAGTGTTAACGTAAATCTACTGCTATCCGTGGTTCCTTTAAGTATTAATAGAAGATAATCTATGTCAGCCACTGCTCGAGGCACTTTATGTTCAATCTTTATATCGGTGCAAAACTAGGTTATGATAACTATTCATCATCATGCAAAGTCGCAGATTAATACCATGCTGTACCAAAAGAAAAATGTGCAACCAAATCACGTGTTGGTGCGGCCAGCTGAGAAAAACATTGCTATACCTGTCACTTTGCAAATACAAGCCCTTGAAGTTATGTAGTTTGGGTTTGAATATATCAAAATTATTTGTTGTTGGTAATTCAAAATGAACATCATTCAGATGCAGTGAAGAAGGTTTTTCTCATGACAGTTGCAATTGAGCTTATATGTCACGTTTAAATAAATCTCTTTTCTTTGGTAATGCACATCAAGTGCACGGGACTGAAAGGATCCTTTAGGCTTACGACAAAATTATACAATTGATTCAGCATAAAATATGACATGTTTTATGATACTTCAGTATCACAGCCAAACACCTTTCAAGCGGCCACTCTTCAACAACAGATAGGAGTCTGAATCATCTCTACAGTGGCAGCACAGCTTCTGCTGCCTCGGCCTCTTCTAATGTGCGCTGCCCTATTATGTAACCCATAAATATGACCATTACGTCAGTATTTCAAGTGATATTTTACGCCCTCGTTTTTTAACATGTAACATTCTGCTGCCACGAAACAAATCCTGTTATCTGCTGACTGTGATTGCAGAATATATTCATTTTCAGATATATTTAATCATGTATAACTTGTACTAAAGGATTTAAGTAAATATGAATTACATTATAAACCTCCTTAAGTGCTGCAGATGCCATGGAAAGAAGATTTGGGATTAAGATTTGGGTTTTACGATGGTAATTTGGACTAAAAGCCTTGAAATAGATGTAATAAAGAACTCGGCAGTTTCTCTGTACCAGTGGTTCATTTTGGGTTAGCACATAACCATTTCTTTTAAAGCTAATGCACAGAGATTTACTGTGAGCTGCTGACCATCTGTTGTGCAGTCTTATCACGTTTTAAAAACTAATGCACAAATGAAATGCCCCAAGTGTCTTAAGCCTGGCAGATATTGATGCCTTAACTTGGGGCTATAATAAGGGAAGCACCAGCTGAGCATCAAATGAATTGTTAACATTTGCTCTTTAAACATCATGTGGTTTCACTGAATAATATTGCACACAGGGTTGAATTCGTAGCTGCTATGTGTGTACAGTATGTGGATAAGTGGTGCACATGTCGGAGCCTCACACCGTAAAGTGACCCTGCCACTGAAGGCAATCGTGGTGATCAGTTGAAGGTGCTCGCTGTGTTTTGACAACCTTTTCAATGTAAATAGTCACTCCTCAGAGGCTGTACTGCTGCATCTAATCAGACAGCCATACGGGGGGGAGGGAGAGAGGGAGGATGTCAAAGTATCGGTAGAGGGGAGCTGGGAAACACGTTTCCATAGCAACTGGTAGAAGTGAGTATAACTATGGTTGAGAGGCATGAGCAGCAAGCAAATACTCACTTGTTCCTTAAAAGTAAAAGAGTCCTGAATACAACCACTTTGGGTGTGCATTGTCCCTTTAAGACGAGGCTCTCAGTGCTGTGTTCATCCTAGATTAAATGCTTCCTGGTTAATTTCAAGTAGTGTGTAGAAATCTCATTACTGTTCACATGGAATCAAAATGTGTAAGGGTTGTTTGTACCAAAACACCCGAATTACATAGTTTACCTACAGCACAGTACCATACAGCTGTATTGTTGTAAGCTTGCTCTAGTGCCAATTATGTTTGTCCATATCAGAGTTTTGTGCTTGTGATATTACATTAATACTATAAATTAGTCAAAATGGATGAGTGGTACTTTTTCTTAGCTAGAGCGTATGGGACAAATTACATTGCTACATAGTGTGAGTTACTGTCGGTCAGTCTTTTGCAATGAATTATAAACACAGAGGCACATTGCTAATGCAGGCGCTCTTTATTCCTGCAGACAAACAAACTCTAAAGTGATTTGCTTTTCAGCTGTTCAGATGCTTACAGTTAAAGGCTGTTTGACATTGAAAGAGTGGCACATGAGGTCATGATGGTGTGTGTGTGTGTGTGTGTGTGTGTGTGTGTTAAAAAGGCTCAGTCTCCATTCATTTTGACACACTCTTCCTCATTTAAGTGCTCCACAAAGCTAGGTGAAACTGAAAGCTGTCAATGCAATAAATAAATACAGTGTAGGTCTGTTTCCTGCTATATAAAGAATATATATTTGCTTTTTTATAGGTTTATATTTGACTGTTTTCGTTACACAGATATGTCTATTTTGTTTTTGTGAAACTCCTGTTGTCAATATACTGGCAAAATATATATAATATAATATATATAATAATATATAATATAAAAATATCTTCTCTTCTCAGCCCTACTGGCTAACATACCATTAATTTGAAGGACAGATCAGATTATTTTGTTTATTTTAGATTACAGATAGTTAAGCAAAGATTTATAACTTAACTGTCAATTTGGCAGGCTTAAAGTTTAAGTGTGTGTGTGTGTGTGTGTGTGTGTGTCTTACTCTGGCAGAATAGATAATGAGCATAATCCCGCACGCCAAGTGAAGCGAGTCACGGCTTGGGCCGAGGCTTACTACATCATCCAATAGCACAGGCTGTGGGACCCGAGGTGTTGTTCTAAGATAACTACAGAGTCTAGGGGAAAGAGGCCAAGCTCTGCATAAATTCCCATCTATATGGTATCCTTGCTCTTCATACCTTATCAGTCACTTCCAACATAACTGTAGAAAAGTAGGTGTATTCCTGAGGGGAATTAAAATTTGATATACAACCCAAGTTGGAAAGGATGGGTTTAGGCTAAATGAGGCTATTTAAGCAACCACTGATTACTTTAGCCCAAGGACATCAATGTACATCATTTTCATTCATGAAATAACCCCCCTTCACCACTGTCACTACACACAAACACACCCATACCACATGTGTATGCAGTGGTATTAATTTGTACAATGCCTTATGGCTGCACTGAAGAAATCTTGAACGTGACCCTGAAATAGAAACACAAACACTACAGTAGTTTGAACTGGGAAGGATGCTGACATTTCTGGTCCTAAACTACAGCTACGCTCAGATAAATGGCACAAAATATTTAGCTTGTTGCTGTATCATGCTACGACCTGCATTAAGAAGCAGCAGATACATAAACTCTAAAAGATAGTATGCTACCACTAATAATGGGTAATAATAAGCTACTCCATGTTGTTTTAAATCTAATGAGATTGCTTTAAGACTACACTAAGGTAACGCTAGGGTTTTGTTGTTGACCTACAGAGACATGAATTATTGACACTGCAAGCTGTCTCCTATAGTCATGATCAGCCTGCATCCAAATGTGACATTGCCCACAGCTACAGTAAATGTTACGTCACAAATGAACTGCTAATCTCAGAGCTACAGTCCCTGTGTAGATTTCAAATTCTCCTCATGCTTTTCTGTTTGGATGCAGAAAAATAGACCAACAATTAGATTTATTGCTTGTGGTTTCGGTGCTTTGGTAAAATTAAAGTAGACCATCATTGTCTGCTCATATTTCATCTGTCAAGTTAAACACATGGTGCGATTGTAAATAAGACTTAATTTGCTGCTCAGATTTAGAGACAGACCGGCATTCTTCATTCATTTATTGGCAGCGGATTTTGGGATTCTAACCATATTTGCCTCAAACAAAGCCTCAAAGGCAGACATTACTAAATCTAATTATTCTCCTTGGTCTTAAGAATTAATGATGTGAAATGGAATCTAAAGCTGCTCAGAAGTAGAGCGAAACCTCGTCTTTAATGCTTGTGGTCAGGCCTCTGCATTCTATGTCCATGAGGCTGATTGTGGTGGGGAGGCGATTTAATTTTTCATTTCACTTCAGTTTTTTCTTAAGCAAAATTTTTGGATGCAGATCTGAAGTCTGAAGAGGCATTTTAATATGGAATGTCAAGTTTAACTGCGGGGAGATTGCATGTTTTCCCAGAACTAGGTCACTCTTATCTACTTGAAATGTTTATTTCTCTGTAGGTCTCTCAACCAGTTTAGTGTTGAGGGCCTTAACAACAAGGAAACTTGGCACAGGTTTGGGCATGTTACTCCTGTTTGTATGCAAGTTTTAAAAGCCTCAGGTTTGGTTTGCCAATTAGTGGTACATAGCACCTTCTGATGCTCTCAGGGCCATCTTCCCTTCTGCTCATTTTAAAGTCCTTGTTCCAGTTTCAATAGATAGTCATACTTTAACTCCTCTTTCATGGAACATTGTTCCCACTCAAGGCATACAGTAAGTTTTATTGTAGGTTAAAGAGTTTGAGTTTGGCAGATAGCAGCTCACAGAAATAGCAGTGCAGTTTAACAGCCGGGCTTTTAGCATGACAACAAAGAACAAATCCAAGAATATATTTGGCATTTAAATCCTCAGCTTTTATGCTGTTGAGACATTTCACCACAAATGTGAACAGCACAGTGGGGAAAAGATCACCAATGATTTTGAGATATTATGTCTGACAACATGAATGTCTGTCTGTAAAAAAAAACAAAAAAAAAAAACATTTGTACCAATCTTTCATGTAGATGTTGAGATTTTTCACTGGATGAATGAAAACTTGCTGGTGGGAAGTAGATTAGGATAGGTAAGTAGTCAGTAGGATTCATCCCCTGTGGACCATGAATATATGTACAACTGTAATCTACCCAGTAGTTGTTAGGATATTTCAGTGTGGATCGACTGACCAACGCATCAACATTGCCAAAGAAAAATAAAGAAAAAACATTGCGTTCATCAGTAAACTGTTTTTGAAAATTGATCTTCAGGCAAAGATGTATTTTTGCTTTGAAAAACTTTGCCTAGGTTGAGGTATGGCTAAAGGTGTGCCTACTGTATAGATGATTCTCCCCTTGATGTGCTCTTCTCTTATCTACAGTGCATGTTTATTTCTATGATGTGGAGGTTCCCATGCAGTCTCAGTCCGACTTAGGTTGAAAATGGATTGGTCACCAGGGATTCGCATGCAGATTACTTTTCTAGGACACACAGCTGCTGCTTGTAATTTGGACGCCCCCTGCTTCGAAAGAGTTTTTGCCCTATAATTGAACTAGAGCTACAGTAGCTTGTTAGCCCCCTTAATATATGAAAAGTGAGCTGTTGGTCGGAGAGCAATTATAGTGTCTTGTTTATAACTATATGTGAAGAGGAGCCACTGCTCTGACTTCGTTCTTAGGGAACCAATTAGTGCTTGGGCTACAGGATAGTTTAATTCGGAAAACTCCCAGACTGTGCAGGTATGTTGTTATTGTATTCTAATACTCTACTGAATAAGGAGAAAAACACTTGGTGAGAGACAGTGCAGAGGAAGGAGGATCGTGTGATGGAAATTCCCGGTGGGACCTTCATCCCTCTGAATGTCCGCTTGCTTGAAGGATGTGAGAACAGTTTTGCATTAATGGATTTATATAGGAGAAGCATTTTTAAGTACATTGACAGGTTTTAGGATCAGGCTCGCTGCTTTCTGACTTTGTGACACTAATTCAGTGCACACAACCAGTCCAGTTAGATGAGAGTTTTTGGTGTCTCAACATTCACTACTTACCATGTGTTTTTGCTCATGTTGGCAATTCATCAGTTATTAATTTATAATACTTGTTCTCCCTTATTTAGACATTTATGTGGGGAGTATACTGTAGCTGCAATTTCAAGTGTATTAGGTACATCCAGCCAAAACTAATGCAGTAAATCCTCTGCCCACAAAGGTTTTAATGCTCAATTTCATTTAAACGTTAGAGAGGTGCTGATCCAACTGCATGGTCAATGTGGAGGCTATAGTTTGGGATCTGCTTTTAATTTGCTCCTCAAACGCATCACTTTCATTTAGTGTATTTCTGCATGATTCTGCAACCTCTGCATTTTTATGCATCCTCCAGAAGCTACAGTAAATCCTGATCCAGCCAGTCTTGTTTCATTTTTGTCTAAGGGTCTTCCCAGCAAAAATTGTCAAGGGGAATAAGTGTCTTGAACAAAATGAGCTAACACTTCAACACTCCAGGACCACATAAAATACACAGAATTTCAGTCGGCCTATTTCAGTCAGTATGCCTGACACACCGACTGTCCCACATTTCACCCTTTTCCCTGATTGCCACGCCACCTATGTGGCCTCTCTGACCTGGAACATGTGAAGAACTGATTCTGGATCTGGTCATGGACTTATTTTATAGAGGTTATTTCATTCAATCATCAATGGACCCACGTGCAGCATGTTTTTTACGATTTTTCCTTGTCTGCCTAAATAGCCTTGGCTGTGCTGGGAACCACTGCTGATGTAAAGCGCTTTCAACATTGAATGTGATAATGGGCTTTACAAATAAACTTCCCTTGACTTGAATAATCATCACCATCATGCTTCCTCTGCAAATGAGTTGCCTGTTTGTTTGACTAAATGAATACCAACCGTTCATATTTCCTCAGCCCAATTAAAACAAAATCCTTACCCATAAAATTAGCATAACATTGTTTTAGTTGGTGGTTGATATGAAAATAAAATGTGAGGGGTTTTGACGCCTGGTTTTCATGTTTTTTCACTTTGAGCATCAACTCCTGCTGAAAAAATTAAACAATTAAGCTCATTTAAAAATAAAACCTTCAAACAACTGAATAATTGTCATGCATGCAGTCAATTATAGCACATTGTGTTACTTTAAACTGACTAAATGAAGGATAATCTGACAGCAGAAAAGTGAAAAATACAGTGATTTTCATAGTCTACAATCAATTTCTTGTAAACACTGCTACTCTGATGTCACTCAACACATCACCTTTATATCAGTCTCGGGAAGATGAATGTTTAATTGACAATGGACGTCATACATTTTTTAGGCTTGATTACATGAAGTGATCGATTTATTGATTTATCATTTTGTTTGGTCATAATCAGCACTTAACTCATAATCAGTAGAAACCCAGTAGTGGTACTAGTTAGTACTTTACTGTTACTCACAGTTACACTAATTTTGATATAGAGCTTCCTTTTTTTTAGACTTAGCCTTTTCAGTATCAGTTATTAGGACCATGTTTGTTATTCTGGGATGCTGACGGATTAAGACCTGAAGCTATGAATCGATTATTCACTTGAGATGGGTCACTTGTTAAAGTCTTTTAAAGTCTTAAAATACCTAAAATTAAAATTTGTTGGAAGAACTAGGCAAAAGTTTTAATTAAAAATCTGGTAAAACTCGGAGTAAATGTTGCAAAATAAGGACAATGTGTAAGCAGTTACATCTTGAAGTAAACAAAGGTGAGAGGACAGATTATTAAAAAGGGGTTTAGCACTGGTCTTTAACCTTTTGACTATATTATGACAAAGGTTAAATTATCTTTTTATATGATCAAAGTTGGTCCTGTATTATTACCTGCTAATTTTGCTCATCGACTTCAGTCCATCTTCAGACGTCATCGTCCTCTGTGTCTTCGTTGCTTGACAACAATATTTGCCCATTCTTGCCTTAAGCTCCAGTGTGTGTGCACACTGATGCTGGTACATACACATTCACACAGACTTGGTCATGCATAATATAGAGCTGGATTTTGGGCCCATTTAGTCACACATCTTAGTGAACCACAGGAACCCTTGACTGCCCCCTTTGGAGATTCTGCAGGAAACAAGAGAAGCTTTGTTCTAATTAAGCACAGAACTGTTTCAGGCCATACTTCTGTCTGTCAGAAATAACAGAAATCTGTCTTTTTCATCCGGTCGATGATTAAGTGGAGACTCTCTCTGAGCAACACACTGCATTTATCTTGCTAGACAGACTGCATGGTTTATAATATTTTTATATAGCATGTTAAATATCATTCCTCTTAAGGTACACTGGCAGTTCAGCATTTGCTCTTACCAACCACTGAATGTTAACTGAATAATTGCAGTGCTGACTGGATGTTATTCCTCTTGAAAGAACAGGAAGACTGCAGGCAAAAGAGGAACAGGAAATGTCCATGTTAGGGCTACCAAAGCCAAAACTGGCACAGTCAGTTTCTTGATGTGCATGTGCATCCACACATTTCCTGTAACCTGCTGCCTTTGTAGTCGCACAAAAAATATTGACATACGTGCAAAGATGTGGGTGTCGCCACCTGCAGGCAAGGACAACAGTAGCTCCTGTAATTTGGGCCACTTGCAGGAAATGAGAAACGATGCTTGACTTTTGGTTAGCATTTTAACTGCTGTTGTTTTTGATTGTTTGAAGGTTTATGTTGAATACTTGTTGCAACTGTGTAACTGCAGCTAGGTTCTCATAGCTGGAGGACAAAGGATGCATGATGAAAGTTTGCTCAGTAGTATTTACAGTAATTAGAAAATCAAATATAAATTCATCAAACATAAAAACCTGCAGTCGTAGCACAGGCTGCCTGCAGGTGGATACTTCTTTCCTTGCTTGTACTGTAGATGATACACATTGATGCATCTACATCTGCAGGACTAAGTGCTTCATCAGTGTGTTCTCTTTCAATAATTTAAGTGTCTCTCAATGTTGAAACAGTGTTGAGCATTACTGCATTCTTAAACAGTGATTCTTCTATTGTGCTGCCAAGTGTCTGATTTTGTATTGTGTTTTTTTTCTGATATAGTTTCGCTGGAGGTGCAGATCACACCAAGTCAGGGTGAGATTAGTCTTGGAGAGTCCAAGTTCTTCATGTGCGAAGGTAAGTTTATCAAACTGTCTTGACTGTGACAACCTCAATTTTTAACTTTCAAACCTGCTTCCAACCTGCATCCGTTTTTATCTCCATTTTGACAGTATTCTACAGATATGGCCTAAAGTTACTGAAAAGAGAAGGCGCTGAAAAGGGAGATAATTCAACAGAGGCAAAAGTCTGCCTTTTGTATTCTGAGCAAAAATAATATGTAATGTAATAAAAGCAAAATACATAATAATAATTTCTTCATATATCAACTTAACTTAAAAAACTCAAAAAACAAAATTGGTACTCAAAAAGATACTAAATCATAGATAACTGGTACTAAGACCAAATACAAATAATAAAATGATAAAATGAGACCTAACGTAAGCACTTCACATACCAACCACACCTATTTAGCAGGATTTTATCATAAAACCACATTGTTTTACAAGCCGTCTTTTAAACACTTAGTGAAATCCTCATGATTCAGGGTTTTTTTTTGGCTGAAATGGTCTTATAATCTAATCAACAATTAACCTTCATTGCATGAGACCCCTTTAACTAATGTCCTGCATTTCCTGTTGCCCTCCACATCTGTTCAAGACAAATGAAATGACACGAAATCTGACATCATGGTTGTTTCTAACTGCTAAAATAAATAAACCACAGACTCTCGTCCACGCAGGAGCATGAACAACCTACAATATTCAGTCTGTGGGCCCTGGTGAACTTGGCTGACTTTGAATGTGTACATTTTAGATGACGGTTTTCTAATGCACTGCTCTTTACTGTGCTCTCAGTCGTAGGTGTTGCCAAGCACATAGACTGGTTTGGACCAAATGGGGACAGGATAGAACCGAACAGGCCAGACATAACCGTAACCCGTAATGATGAGTCATCTTCCACCCTCACACTGTATAAAGCTGGGGCTGAAAATGCAGGGACATACAAGTGTGTCGCTACCAACGGAGACCAGCAAGGGGAGTCAACAGTCAAAGTGAAAATCTTCCGTAAGTATTTTCCTGACCCCATACACTCCCCAAATTATTGAATAGTGTGAGCACAGAAGGAAAAAAAGTCCTGTTTATCGAACGCAGTATTTTATTGACTGCTCAAGGGCAACACATTACTCTTTTTCTTTTCAAGTGAGGATGGATTTTTCATCAGTTCAATAAACGGTCGGAAGACCATTAGGGGGCTGCTTAATGATCCTGTCTGTTGTGCAGTTCATGTGAGTAATGGCTTTTATTTTCCATGAATGCCAAGCATCAGCAAATGTCCATCAGATATGAAATCCTTTTTTCCCCCAAACAGAACTTTTCCTGTTATTTCAGTACCCATTTTAGGTTATTATCAGAAGTGGTCACCCTTGTAGACATTGCATATGACAATTAATGTATAGTGTCAGTTGCAAAATAAGATTGCAGTTTCATTTTTCATTTAGCAGTTTAATATGATCAGTAATGATGTTGTCTTGGCTCAGTAATGCTCAGAAAATTGTGTTTTAAAAGGGAAAATGTAACTATTTATGGATGAGAAGCACTCCATGGAACTGGCTTGATGTGAACTGTTCAACTCTCAAACTCACACAGGAAGGAAAGCAAGATGGGAGCTGCACTTTTATTGAAATGATGCAATGTCACCCCCTGAAGTCAAAGAAAGTAACAGCTGCTGCAGTTCCATCACTTGTGCCCCCAGCAGGCAATGAGTGTTACAGCTGCAGTTTTATTTTTATTATAACCACTGATTTCTTAAGGTTTTATCTTAGACACACACTGTGAGTACTTCCACAATATGACTAAATGTCTTCATAAGTTAAGCCTTGTTGAAAGACAGTCGCTACATAGCAGAGAAGTCAAGAAGTCATTTTGTTGTAGTAACTTGTGCCCTGAGTTGAGTCTGTAAGGTAATGCTAGTGCTTTTACATCCAGGCAGAGTAAAGCTCCAAACAAATTTCATTTACCAATTGACTAGTTTAATAAATTACTTCAGATGAGAAATGCTTCAGTCAGAAGACCTTGTTTAGAGTCACAGTAATATAAAACACTGCCTGATAAAGCAAGTTTGAGTGAAAGTAAGTCATCCTCACTGTACTGCGCAAAGACGTTGGTCAGTTAAGGTCACAGAATTTAGTTTGTGGTTTAGAATTGGTTCTTCTAGGTGTAAAAAAAAAAAAGAAAAAAAAAAGTGTAGCGATTGGTCAGATTTCCAATAACACTTCCAGTCTGACATTTTTCCTCAGGAAAATTGCAGTGAATTGGCAAAAGAAATTGTTGGAGTGATTGTGAATATGTCCTGTTGCATGTGGAACAATATTTTGAAGAAAATGCTTAACAAATGTCTATATCTGTAACAATGAATAAAAACGTATTCCTCCCCAACAGTCATACTCAATGAAGAAAATTGAGTTTTGCTGAGAGTAAAAAGTGTAATACAAATGAATTAAAAAGTGTTTTGCATGTAATATTCCAGAAAAAATCACCTTCACAAATGCACCCTCACCTCAAGAGTTTAACGAAGGAGACAACGCCAACATCATTTGTGACGTCATCAGTTCGCCTGCGCCCACTGTCCTCTGGAAATACAAAGGAGCAAAAATACAGATGGAAAAGGATGGTAAGATTTTCTAAGCATTTCACTTTTCACTTGATTTGGTGGTTAGCTCCTGTCAACTGTTGTTAATGATAATAAATATTAATTACTATACATGAATATTGTTTGATAATTAGTTTTTATGGTCTAGTTTGCACAGTGGTTTGCATGAAACCCCTTTGAAGTCCATCATATTGAAAATAATCTTAAAATGTGTCATTACTAAACATATTGTGTTCCCTGTGTTATTGCTTTCAAAAGTGAAAGTTGCAGTCTTGAGTTTATAAATTGGAAGTATCACAGGAGAAGGTAGTCATACAATCTGATGTGTAACTAACCAGAGTAACAGCATTGTAGTATTTCAGTTTTGTATGAGTGAAGATTTGTCGAAAAACTCACATTTCGAAAAACAAAAAAGTAAACCAGGACATGTGGCTAATTGTAACTGTCATGGACGTATACTTAAATATATAAATATATAAATAATATACTTAAAAATCACACAGTCTGAACACAACCACAGGCACAACAGGCTATAATTGATATGCAGATTTACCAGTGTTCTAGACTTGAAATTGGTCGTGCATGCTTTTGTTGCCATTCTCCTCCAGGGCTTATCCCATGCTATGCAAGCAAAATTTTATTTGGTTTTGAATTCTGAAAATGCAATTGATTCACTGTTATTCACCCCCGACACTGAGCAATATCATAATGTGTATGGTATTGTTAGTATTGCTCACTGGGAAATAATAACACACGCTTGTGTGTGGGTTGTAATATTATTTTGAATTACTACATTATTACATTTATTCTGCTCACATTTCATCCCAAACTGAGGCAGCTCTTGTGGGCTTTGGCCATGTTTCTGTTTTCCTGGAACCAGTGGAAGGAGTGTCGGGCATGCTCACGGATATGAATTTGATGAAGTGGAAATTACATATAATCTGTGTCCAAAACAGAGTTGTATTTTCAGTTGTTTGTTATGTAACAGTTTCCCCCCAGACAGACAAAACTATTGCATATTACAGTTGGACTAATGGTTTGATACAAATGTATAAATTCAACATAACGTTGGTAATAATGATGCAGAGATTTGTTGATAAGTTGTAAGATATATTGAGATGAATCCTGATGTCTGAATTACTCAACCATGGCGATTTTCTTAATATATGGCGTTTCATTACATGGCTACGTAACCTCGGTAACAGCAGCTGTTTGTTATCAAATACTTTAAGTGCCTAGTTTAAACTTGTCAAATGTATAACACACCTGACAGTGTATTATCTTCTACTTCCTTTCAGTTCGGTTTAGGATACTGAGCAACAATCACCTTCAAATCCGTGGCATAAAGAAGACAGATGAGGGCTCATATACCTGCGAGGGTCGCCTCATGGCCCGCGGCGAGATTGATCTGCGGATCATCAAGGTCGTCGTGAATGGTTAGCAGCCCTCTCTCCCTCACACTGTTTCCTCTTCCTTTTTGTCCCTGTGTGCATGTTTTTGTTCAGCAGGTGTCCCATGGCGCTTAAATAAGATGTAGATCCTCAGAGGCGACCAGGCTCAGCATCAATGTGGAAACCGTTGCCCAGAGCAACCGTGTATCAAAGATGTTTCATGCTAATGAAGTCTGTTTCCTGCAACTTCTGAGCCTCACAAATGAGTGTGACTAAAATAAATGTTCTGAATTTGTCACTAAGTCTGTCTCTGTTTTTCCTCCAGCTATGTATCTATGTGGCTGGCTGCCAATGTATGCATCTACCAATGTATTTTTCTTATAATCTATTTCCTTTTCTATCTGTCTCAGTGCTCCCGACCATCAGGGTATGGCAGTCAGAGGTGAATGCCACAGCGGATATCGGGCAGCCTGCCATGTTGACTTGTGCCGTTGATGGCTATCCCGAACCCATGGTGACCTGGACAAGGTACAACTCTGGATAGACAAATGCTTTCAACATTTGCAGCAGCACTTGTCAGATGTCAGCACATCGCCCCAATAATTTAAACAATGCATGTTAATCGGTAGAAAAGTCTACGCCAAAAACATTAAGAATGACTTAATCTAATAATAAAGGGTTTGTGTTGCATGTGAGACATAAACAAACAGTGAATTGACAAGTAGAGATCATTATTTGATTATTTTTCATTTTGCCTGTTAAAACTGGAATATTATTGTATCACCCTTGAAATTATTGTCTTGGTGATAAGTGAATTTATGCCTTATAGAACATTTAATGGCCATCCATCTGATGGTTGTTTCAGACATAGACATTTCATTATGAACCAAAAATGTCAACTTGCTGGTGGCACTAGTGGAAAAGTCAATTCAGTTCATCCTCTGTAGATCATGAATATTTATAGAGAATTTCATGGCAATTCATCTAATAGTTGTTGAGATATTTCGGTTGGGGCCAACATGGCAGAATGACCAACAGACAGACAGACTGACATCCATAGATCCACACTGCTAGTGTGGCTAAAGAAATGGCGTATGACACTGGCAGCACCAAGTGTTTTAAAGAGTGCGAATGGTTGACTATAGAGACGAGGCTAATGAGAAATGACGAGCTGTGTACATGTAGACCAGCCATAGGTGAACTAATATCATCTTAGAAATAAGGAAACGTCTCTCCTACATGTTTAGTTTCCTCGTATTCACTGCAGTTTTCTGCAGTGCATTATTTCACACAATCACTTTCCTCCTACAGAAGAAAAAAGAATTAAGCGTGACATTCATAGCTTATTATATTTCTGCATTATGAGGGTTGTTGTTGGTGACTAAATTAACATGCCGTTCTGCTATATTGTAGAAGCCATCAGTAACCTGTAGCTTTAATGACACATTTGCATTACTTACATTATTAGATAACATTATTATACAAACATTACATAATGATGTCAAGAGAAGTTGTTTTTTCTGAAACAGAATACATTGGCTACATTATAGCATGTTCGTTCTGTACTGAATATCCTATTCAGAGCTTAGGAATGAGGTTTGTTTGCTAGGTGATATTTACAGTTGGTTATTCAGGAATGGCACTGGCCATATGCACCAGTTAACCTCCATCAAACTGAAGGCCACACTGTATACCTGACACTCTAGGCTATTATTCTGCTAACTGGTTTATTCATTGCAATAGGATACTTAATCACAGAGTATCAAAGGTGCATGTAAAAACAGTGAAACCTGAGGACTGGAGTGTCATCAATAGCCACATTATTGTGTATCTGAATACTGCCATTGATAGGCTCCTGCTTTGTTCAACTGTTCCTGTTCATCTTGTTTCCAAGACAGCAGTAAGCTGTGCAGACAACTTAGATTGGTGGGGTCACACAAAGTCTCACAGCCTGGGAGCTATTACTGGCCCCTGCTTTTAGTATTTTGTTGAAGCTGAAATAATGTTTCATATTTGTGCAGCAGGACGGGCAACTTGTTGAAAACTGTATTGAAACCCAGAATAAATGATCAGACGGCCAGAGGCCAATTAACATTGTCACCATTGGCGGCCATGTGAAGGAGATAAACTATTTTTAATCCATTAGGGCACAATGAAAATACATGAAGAGGTTTTCTTCAAATTGACTCTTAACACTAAATGTCTAAAGGATTTCTGAAGAAAAACATTACTGCCCTAATTTTCTGAAAACATAGTAGATAGATTTTTAGCTTTCACTTGTTCTTTTTTTTCATTAATTCCCCACTTCTTCTCACTTTTTCAATTTGTCATTCAAGCTTTGAGAAACTGCTGTTAATTTTCTGAAGATCCGACGGTCATCATTACTTATCTTTTTAAAGAAAGGTTTATAGCATGGAGCAGTTTAAAAAATTATGTTTGAAATTGACTGCAAAGGTGGATATAATGTTTGTTTTTCACAGGAATGAAGCGGTTCTCGAAGCAGGAGAGAAGTACAGCTTTAATGACGATGGCTCAGAGATGACAATAATGGATGTTAGCAAGCTGGATGAAGGAGAGTACACCTGCATTGCCAAAAACAAGGCTGGGGAAAGCGAGCAGGAACTCAGTCTGAGAGTGTTCGGTAAGGCAGAATGTTTTATATACATATATATACATGAACTAAAGTGACAATATAAAATGTTCCAAGTGTGTGGGAATGAGGTATAAGTGTATGTAGGTGGGAGAAGAACAATAGTATGGTTATGTGTCTGTTTTCTAAGGGATACAAGACGAGGTGTTGTTTCAGTGTGGGTTGTTGTTGTTTCATGTAAGGCTGAGGCTTAAGGATTTAGAGAACTAGCCAAGTGGGATGAGCTCGGCTGAACTCTTTGAAGTCTTTTTCTTTTTTCTTCACTTTTGCCCACTAGATTGTTGTTGTCTATATTTTGTCACGTAACAACGACCATAATTTCAGTCACAACCACAATATCGGTTCAAGTAGTTTTTCTGTCAATTAAATGTACAATGAGTTAGCTGGTGCAGTTTATTTTCCTAAACAACAGAGGTTGCGCTGGTTTGGTTCTTTGGAGCTCAACGGGTAAAAAATTACCATAAAATTCCTCAAGACAGCTTTCAAAGCACATTGTTTACCTCTTTGTAATATTTTGTAATCATTACCTTGAAGATTTCCCTGCACTCACAAAGCTCTGGTCTCCTTACGCAAATGTGGGAAAAGCTGTAATCGTGCATTTCCTGGTAAACTCCCACTTTAGGTTTTTTTCCCCTGATCCTGAATAAGTTCCTGAATATCGAGTTCCTGTCAGTCTAGTCTGATTAGATACTTATAGATATCTATAGATGTTTAAAGCTGGGCACAACCTTAAAACCAATAAAATGTGGTTTCAAATCTTACGTATTTCTCTATAACATTCAATATATACAACTAAAAAAGCATCAATCAAAGGTAATGTTCCAGGGGGTAAAAGGTATTCTTGAGCCCCAATTTATTCCCCTAGTGGTGGTAGAGTGATTTTTTTTTTTTTTTTTTTTTTTTTTTTTTTTACATTACCTGCCCTGTTCAGTGATTTTAATCCTTTCTGGAGTGTGTATGTGGTAAAATTTTCACCTCCACTTCAGTAATAATTACAAATCACTGGTCCTCCTGTAATTTAAATCCTGTCCTTGTATTTTAAAGTCGATCTAATAAGGTTTTTGTTTTTCACTTTTGATGCACCATTAAAAGTATGCAGAATTAACTGTCAGTGCTACGCATGGATGCATAGACAGCTGTCTCTGGATTACTTGGTGGTTTTATGATTGCCACATAGGGTCTGAAGTGTCTTTCTTTCTATGACTTGTAAGCGGATTTCTGGACGTTTATTCATGATGTCCTTGGAGAGTGTGAATCGCTCTGTATGATATCTGGGTGAGTCTAATGTGCCTAAAGATGTGACTGAGTTCTATTCAGATAAGACTGTTTGACTCAAATTTGCCTCGTGCAGTATCTTTGCCTCATATCCATCCCGCGCCACCCTGGAGCAGCTAATATGGTTAAAATGCTGTCCGGAGAGATGAGTTAAATTATCGAAGAGCACAGTGAATATTTGATTCCCCGCCTTCACCTGTAATGTTAATCCTGTCAGACTGAGGCTATAGGTATAATTTATCAAGAGTTTAACACCCAAAACCCTGTTTCATCGTGTGGGTATGTTTTGATCAGTTTGACAGTGCAGAATAACCTCAACTATCATTCGATTTTCATTCAGATGTTCTTGTTGGTGCACGGAAGGACACATCACCTACTTAAAACCAATGAGAAGAGTGCAAACAAAAGAAACACAGACATCTGTCATGTGAAATAACCAGTACTGCTCTGTCTTAAGGAGAAAGTTTTGTCTACATGTATGACCTCCCATGTAAGAATCTGACTGAGGAAATAGAGTTTAAGAGGCTTTAAATAGAGCTACTGAAATCAGCAAATTAGTCCTTTCAAACTGAGCTCTGGATACCTCTGCATTCAGAAAGTACATGATGCATAAATATCTTTGGGGAAAAGTGCTTGCCAGTGTGGAGCTGTAGAGGCAGCAATTTTTAGGCAGGATTCTCGCTTCTGTTTAGAGTTTAGAGTTTAAATTCAGTTGTTAGACAGCAGCAGAAACTTTTTAGAGACGTTGTGCACCTGCAAAATACTCAAAGCAGCTCTGCTCCGTTCACTTGCTGACACATCCCACAAAACAGGTCCAGTGTGGTAAAGACAAAACAAAGTATCAGCAAATGGAACAGCTAAGTCATCGGAGTTCATACAATCCATCAATCCTGCTCATCAGTATGTAACGCCCCTGGCTGTGCAAACAAATTGTGGTGTGTTCAGGATATGTTTTTATTCATGACAGAATGACAACACAGCTGTTCCCTGTGTTTATTTAATTATTTTTGGTTGAGGTAACAGCATTTTAATACAAGGTTGCCATTATAATTATATGTACTATATTGGATAGGCTTACACTTATCAAATGTATTGTTTGAACTGTGCATTCACTGTTCGTGGAATGGAAGGAAAAATATGAAAGCACAGAGAAATGCTCAACCTCACGCTTCGGAAGTAGCACTTCAATTTGCTCCGCTTCGCTCATGTGACAGTTATGGCTCCCTGCTGTGCTGTCAGGTTAGCTTAGGTGTACTGTTACGTGACAGTCCTCTCAAATGCAAAGAAAAAATGAAGACCGGTTCCTTTGAGATAGGCTAAATGAATGATTACATGAATTAAGTTTGGATTCACACATGGTTATCATAACTTTCCCGCTGCTGAGACTGAAAAACCTTAAATACAGTTTTGCTGCCATAGAAATCCCACTCACCTGTCAAGCTACTGATGCTCATCCTCCCTTTGAACTCATCCCAAATGCACAGAGTTGCTCTTTTTCTTATTGTACTTCTGCTGCCAAACCACCCACCTGTCTTGTTATGCGAGAGCGGTTGTGATGACTTTGTTTTTGTGCCTACAGTCAAACCTAAGATCACATACATCGTGAACCAGAGCACTTCAGAGATGGAGGAGCAGGTAACTCTGACTTGCGAGGCATCAGGAGATCCAACTCCCGCAATCAGCTGGAGCTACGGTGAGCACGTCTTCACTGAAGGAGAGCAGGTAAAATAATAAAAGCAGTATGGATCACTGTATAAACTAAATATCTAAGGCCTGGGGTCCTGAGGGCCGGTGTCCTGCAAGCATTTTCTCCTGGAGATAATGAAATACACCTGGTGCAAAGTAGAATGATATTATCTGTGTTCCAGTTGCCAGTTGCATACTATACTGTGTATAGTTTCTAACCTTTTTGAGTTACAAATACACACTAGGAAAATCACATACTAAAAATACTGTGGGAAAAAAAGACGATAATGGTGGTGTATTTTGTCTGATGGCAGGCCAGACAATAACAAAATGATAATCCATGAAAAAAATGATTTCGCTTGCAATTTGTGATACATAGAAATTGGAAATAGGTGATGTATTTATAAAATTGCAGTTACTGTTTCTACCCGTGGTGTGCATTAGTGCACTAACTTTCTTATTGTGTAGTATATGATGTGAAATAAGGACACATTGACTAGTACCAGCAGGGAGAAACACAAAGCTGCAGGATGCCGGTGTCTCAGCGAGAGGAATTGAATACCTTTTACCCAAGTTCAAGAGGTATATTGATCATGTGCAGGTGGGGTACTTCTGCAGTTTCACTGCCAAACACCTTCAACAAGGTTTATGTACCATTGATTATTTCCCCTAAATTAGCAGCTCTGCCGAGGTGGCCCAGTGGATCTCATCTAATTAGCTCAGCGGATCTCAGCCAGTAATGTGGAGTACGCCCAGATTTGACTTGAGTTTTCCCAAATGTCAAGAAAATCTGCATCAGAAACCCAATTATAACATTCCCAAAATAAGCATGCAATTAGAAGCAATAATTAAACTTTGTCTGCTTCCTCTTGTACAGTGATCGCTAGAATGAGCACTTGAATGATCAAGTGTTTATTTGTCTTTTTCAATCACCATTATCATTATTTTGCTCATGCTGGTGATTGAAAAGTTTTTATATCAAAATGTCATAATTTCTAATCTTTATCTATGGATATTCTGCCGCCATCTTTTATTTTTTGGCACTGCATCATTGATACTATATCCTTTTGGTAATATCTTTTAGAATATTATGTGCAAACCATCAAAAAATTGAATACCTGATCGGTATTCTTGTACATCTATTGCCCACATATCCTGGTTCTTCAAGGTCTTGGTGTCTTGCTACAGTTGAGAAGTAATGAGGGGGAAAATGCTTCGGAGAGATACTGTAGTTCACGGAGGAATTCTGGAGCCAGTCCATTACATGCACTACATTTTCTTCCTACAGGCACATCTAAACAGGATCTATCAGGTATGAAATCCGTGTGGCACAGAAATGTACTGGAGTACTGTTGCAAAGTATGCCTCCAGATTTGACAAAACCCCCACTGAAATCAAATAATCCCAGTTTATCAAAAATTTCCCAGCTGTTTCTTGAAAACCCCAAGGAATGATCTCATCAGAGTTCATGAAATTGATTTGACTGTTGCATGCTTCCCAAATATAGCCTGAAAACTTCACTGATCTTGTGAAGGAAGAGCTTATCTCACGAGATCAGATGAGAATTCAGTTAATGGCGTAATAAAAGGGAAACACCATTTCTGTGTCGCTGTTGCCTGATCATTTCAATCTTTCCATCACAGCATGAGGTTGCCTGGATTCAAGCCCAGCTCAGTCTGTCTGTCATCTCCATAATACTGTAGATAGTCTAACATTTATGTTTGTCATTTGGAAATCAAGGGTTAAAGTGCTCCACTTAAAATCTATCTTTTGAGTGTCAAGCACTCACACCCTGCAGGCATAAATGATAATGTTTAGTGTTTGAAACATCCCAATCGAAGAGGTGTCCAGTGGAGAAGTGGAGAATGCTCAAAGAAGAGGTTTAATGGGCATTTTTCCAACTAAACCTGGCCACTATTTGAAACCATTTTAACTGACAAGCAGACTACAACCACTATCCCCTATGAAAATGGAAGTCTAAACTTTTTTTAGCCATCTGTCAAGCCTCCAGGGCTGAGTGTTTGATATTCAAAAATAGGTTTTGAGTGGAGCGTCACTTCAAGTGCAAAACGCGTTACCACCATATGATGCACATCACGACAGGCCTATTTTTTTCTTTGTAAACCCACACACCCACAGTGGCGAGGCACACAAGGACGCACCACCCAGTAACAGTTTACACCTCTGTCCTATTATCCAGTGTACAGTAGGTGTCCCTTGAGAAGCTGCATTTCTTTTGCAGAGCACACCTCCCAGCTGCTACAGATCTTTTGTGGTCTTGAAGCTGTCATGGATGAAGAGAAAGCCATTAGATGACTCAAGTAACAGTGGCAGCTCTAATCTCATCCCAAAGTCTCACCATTGTATGTCAGAAAAGACATTGGCTGGTACTGGTACTGTAGGTGTGAAGACTCTGCAAGCCGTTGCTGAAAAACTGAATAGCACACTGAGGCTTTTTGTTACTCCCTCACAAAAAAAAACAACAACAAGCTACTACAATATGCATCACCCACCCTGCACCGTGTAGTCCTGTTGACGTGCAGCATCATGGCATGGCACGTGACGCATGTCATGTGACACACAGCTGTGCTGTGGTGGTAGTGTTTTTTGCACTTTATTAGTCTGCAGTACGCTTCATGATCTGTAGCATATCTTCAGAGCTGTCTTCAAAGAAATGATTAGCAGCCTCACTGAATGACCGTAGAGTATAGAAAGAGTAGATTTTTCATTCATGGTTCTGATTATCAGCAAAGGAAATTACTTCCATTACGGGGCTTTAATGAATGGTTGCGGAAACGGCTGCTAATTGTTTAAGTGTCTTGTTCTGTTTCATCTGATGTCCATCTGTCATGCTATCTGTAATCATCATAACAGCTGTATTTCATCATCCAGGATGGCTGTGACAAATGAAACAACATTCGTTTGGGGTGGACATGGTGAATTGAAGAAAAAAAAAATGCAGCTGTTAATTCACTATTCAGTTTTTGAGCTTTAAAGGATGTCAAGTGCCATATTAGAGGAGCGGTGGTGATGAGTAGACAGAATTAATTAGCAGTACACTTGAATGTGTTTCTTGTTAGTGACTAGTTGGTCAGCCGCATTCATCTCTTGTTTGAATAGTATTATGCATCAAGTAGATACGTTTTATACAGAACTGTGTGACATGAAAAGATCGGTGACATTTTGTTCAATGTTAGACACGAAATTCAGGGGCATAAGACAAGAGTATTATTGGAGTAATGTGTTACAACTGAAGTGTGTAATGGGTTTTCCTGAAACTTTCTTTTTAGCTACTCAATAAAGAACAGACATGGTGATGTTCTGTTTAACATTATAAACAAGCAACATTTCTTCATCTTTGCTCTACAGTAGGATAAGAGCAAGATAAGTAATTAAACTACAGTAGCAGTTGATACAGTGGATCATTTAATTTATAGTTGATTTTGCCTTTTGTGAGGGCTGATAATTTCTTTTCATGGGTCAATGCTTAGTCCTCATAATAATAATAATAATAATAATAATAATAATAATGTTGATACTTTGAAAAAAGCCTCAGTACCTAAACATCAGAAATCATTTGTACTTGTTAATATTATTTTGTTTTGCTTCCATCCTCAGAGCTAGAATTATGGAACCCTAAAAAGACATCTGTTCAGTGCTTATTTAAGGTGCCCTGTGGATTAGTCTTGTACACAAGGTTTCTGTTTACATTCAGTGCTTGCAGTCTTCTTCTTTCCTGCATTTGTATGGATGTTTTTATTGGACTTTAATAGTTGTAAAGAAAACAAGTGGGAGTGAGAGTAAAAATCATTTTTATGTGAAATTGAAACATGTCATATCCACAAAAATACAGGGCAATTTGCAAATATGCATAACTTACTCATAAACACATGTATCATGGATTTTAATATTTATAATCCACAAATGTGTACCAAGAGAAACAAATTATTGCACCCCACATTTTTTTTATACAGATGTCCTGTTGTATGAATTGGAAAAAGAAAATCTGTGTTTGTGTGCAATATTGTGGCAATTGTGTCTTCCCCCCTGATAGGAAACGATCCACAAATGTGCAAAACCAGTTTCTCATGTACAAAAGGATGCACAAATGTAAAAAATCACTTTGTGTTTATGCGTATTTGTAAATCGTTCCTTATGTTTGGATGTGAGATCACACAACACAATTTAAAGTACATGTTTGTGGATAGTGAAATATGACTTTATACAACACAATAAAACTAGACGTGCACTCAGTAGACTGCAGGTCACTTCACGTCACCGGCACTGCTGTGGAAAAAACTGTCTGATGGGGGAACAGACTTTGACAGAACAGCTGTTAACTGCAGCTCATTTACAGCCAAGATGGTGGCGAAGATGACAGAAACAGAGATTTATTCATGTTATATTGAGCATAACTTAAGTGGATCATAACATATCAGGTATAGAATTGATCTGCAGATGCCCTGGTTCAAAACAAGACTTTCAAAACAAACTTTTCTGTGGATGCCATTAAGCCTTGTTTTTAGCCTTTTAGCTAGTCTTTACTCGAATGCCTTTTGCTGTGTGATCTCAAACTGAGGCAGTCGTTGATCACTTGTGGCCCCTACTGGCTGATTGAGAGGAGTGAGGAATCAGCGGCCAATGATGGTATGAAACAGTCAATAAAATAAGTTTTTCAAAACTTGTGAATGAACCCAACACTGAGAGTTTGTTCAGCATACTGGTATAAATGTGCACAGAAAATATTAGGCTGATTGGTCCAGTAGTCTGCAAGATCAGTTGTGGACACGTGCACACACGCAAACAACCAAGTACATGATCCCCTCTATGCCTGTGGATAGTGAAATCTTTGTGGATCATAGTACACATTTGTGGATTGTGTTCTGTGGGTTACAACTATTGAAGTCCAATATGAACTTCCATAAATTTGGTAATGCGTTGCCACCACCTGTAGACCAGCGTAAAAGCGTGGACTGATACGATACACACTCCTGCCAATGGTTTAGTGGTCAAAAACTCCAAATGGTAGCTTTAAACTAACCTTTAAACTTGCTGTAATTCTTAACCTCAGTTACTTTACAGTAGACCCTTTCAGTAGAGCTACTGCTATACTGCAATACAAAAAGAAAAGAGAGCCAACCTTAATGTTTTAATGATTCTATCCTCACCTCTCATGTGAGAACTATAGTGCAGCTGCTTGTGGAGACAGTCTTTGAAGCTCAGGATGCTGAATTGCTGCATCATTTTTGACCAAAAGATCAATGTAGGCGAATACTTTTAGATGCTGTATTTCAGTTTGTGTTACAGCTGACATTCTGTGACAGATAAGCTCATTGTGTGTTGGACGCTGAAGGAAATCTTGTCTGGCTTTGGTTGATTTTCTTACTGTGGTGTTGGGTTTTAAAGGTTAACACAGGGAGAAACAAATTCATTCTGAATAAACTGCTACACAAAATCTTCATTGTCTGCTGACAGAGGCATTGTCTGATAACTGAGTAAAGGGGAGCACAATGTGAGGATTGAGGGAGATTACTGTTTCCTACAATAGGTAAGCGGTGGTATATTCAAAAAATGTTGTACACTTGTGGGTGTATGCCTGTTTTGAGTTATGTTCTAAATTCAAATTGGCACTTATCAGGGGATAGCTTCATTTTTGTTTATATAGCTATTAAATGTAAGTGTTTATATATTTATTTTTAAACTTTCATTCACTTTGCGTGTGGTTGTTTCAGTCCTTTTGAATGCAGTGGCTTGGAGTCGCTTTAGATAAGTGTGTCTGTTTAATAACTGAAAATGTAAATGAAGTATTTATCCATGCTTTGTACATTATCTACATAATGAATTTTTTGCTTATTTGAATACATATTAAACATTCTGCTTGATGCACGGAGTTTCCAAGATGTAATTATCTAGGACTGTTTTGAACTATACAAAGGGAAAATTGTAGTGAAATGGGACTAATTATAAAACTTAAAAGCACATTAGTTTGTAGTTGATTGGGTGATGGCACTTTGTTCCAGGACACAAATCTACATTTTAGAAATGTTCTGCCTAACATCCAGATTGCCAATTAGAAATAAAAGACCTGAAAATAGAAATGCATGATTATTTTATAGTTAATAAGATGCTTTAAGAGAATTTGCAATTAATGCGGTGTGGCAGCAGTTTAGGCAGAGCATGTGAAACAGAGGAATGCATTTAACGTTGCATGCCAATGCAGAGAAGGCATTGTTTTCTCCAAACACAAAAGGCGACTCATTTACAACAGCACGCCTTCTAGCTCAGCACTGGGGGTGATGTAAGGGTGCCTTGACTAAAATGCTAGTCAGTTTTCTGTGATGTACAGACAGGGAGTTTGAGGCTCACCAGTTAATGACACAATGACAATAGGCATAATCATCGATTTCAGTCAGGCATCACTGAGTGAACCAAACACTGCCAGGGTTCTGTACATTTATGTGTTCAGGATATTTGTGTTAGTATGTCTTCTCTCTCTCTGCCCTCTTCACGCTGACATTACGATTCATGCACGAACAAAGAGCAAGGATAATTCTCTATGGAAGGCAAAACAATGGGCTGGAAAAATGATAAGTCCCAAGGGAACCCTCACCATAGTGTTCTGCGCGTTTGCTCGGAGAAGTGATTGTGTTTTGCTGTCTTCCGCTTTGCACGCTCGCATCTGCTGTTGTTCATTGTCCTTTTGTCTTAAACAAACACCTGTCACAGATATGACAGCGATACTTGTCAGCTCACTTACTGCAGAAGCAGAGCCGCAGATGAGGTGGTGATGTTCCAGACTATTAGGTTATGTGTTTTAATTGGGCTACTGCTCTTTCACAGCAGTGTGGTGATATGCAGCCAACTGCTGCTTATGACGGTGTATGGGTGTGCAGTGCGTTTTACGGTGGCAGTAGAGGACTTAGTAAGCTCTTCAGAGCATAGTGAAATGGCACCCGTACAGTGAGCTTTGCATATGATTTGTCCAATAAATGTTTTATCATGAATCATTGTACAGGTTTGTCAGTGATATAATGATACTGGAATTAAAACGCACCATATGTTCTTTGTGTTGTTTATAAGCCACCTGCATTGATTATGAAATGATAATAAAGGGGGCAATTTTAGATGTGAATTCATTGATGGTTTGAGTCACTGTTTTGCCCTACAATTATTCCAGCAGATTGCTTTCATTAACTTGACATTTACTTGCTGTTGCACCTGATGAAATAGCTGTTTATCATTTTGCTTGTTACGCTTCAGCACTTTTTCACTATATGGGCCATCACATCCCATTCTCATGCTTAACATTTTCTCCTCAGCATCATGAAATCCATAGAGCATGCTTTTCAAAAATCATTTTGTCTTGTGGAGTTGGGCTTTTCAGTGTCATTGTTAGTTAACTTGACGTAGCATGTTATCTAGTCCAGTTCAAAGTATTTGTTGTCCCGAGTTTTGAGTTTATGTGTCTTGATGTAAAATAATTCTGCATTCAGCAGGGTGTTTTACTGTGTTCACTGGAGTGGGAGACATGACCAACATAATTAGAATCATCACTCATTTATTTTGATAAATGTGACTTTATTTCCTCAGTAACTCTAAATAACATGAGAAAATGTTAAATGAATTCATTCGTTGATCCTAGATACGAAGTCAAATGCGCTGTTACTGATATGCTACATGATTGTTTACTTTTACTTTGTAAAAATGTACACTTTTGTATACTTACTTGAAATTAGGCAATTAATGATAACTTTCACGAATAAATGTAACCAAAATTATGTCATTTAGATAACAATTAGGGCTTAATCAGTTCTTACGATACAGAAAATGACATTTTTAAAGATAATGCGCCTGTAGATTTAGAAATATCCACTGACAGGGAGCGGTGCCAACATCTCCTTTTTTTTAAAAAAAAATGAAACTTGAAGTTCTGAATTTATCCAAAACACATTTTTGTCTGTTTGAACACAATCACAGACTGCAGTACAAACAGTGTTAACATTCAGAGCAGAACATCTGACTTGCAAAATTGCTGAACATAGCACAGACCACCTGTGGGCAAAGATTTATTTCCAGGTCTCACATGGGGTGTAGGAAGAGCTGCCGCAGAATTGCTTCTTTAAAACCCTCATTGCTTATTGCGAAACACAGCAAGAGTTGTTGAGTGTCTTGCTGACTAGGGTACTTACTGGTCTTTCTTGATGTAGGACAGGTGTTTTCAAAGCACAAATGATGACAACAGGATCAGAGTAAATTCAGATTTATTGGGTTTTATATTCTCATTATTGCCTGAAGCCTCAAAAATGGATTTTGAGTCGATAATTGCTGCACCACCTCTACCAAACAGGCCGACATATCTCTGTTGTTGCAGTGTAATGGAGTCGCCTCCACCTGATAAACCAATAACCTTCTTATCTGTAAGCATTTACACTATCATGATGCCAATAGACTTGTTTTGGGGTTAGAAGCAGTGTTCCAGTGTCCAGTACAGGAAATAAAACGACATAACCGTCCCCCCCATAAATACACCTTTAAAAGAAAGCTCCTGTTACCACATAGTAGAGCCTCTGTGGAAGGGAACTGCAAAGCATATCTCTAATTGTATCTGCAGACATTCAGCAAAATCAGACATTCAGCTGAGGGACTTGGGACGTACAGAAAATAAACTGGACACTAAATACTTGCATGCAATGTGCAGCAACCCAGCTTTGCCCGGAGAAGGATTGCTTTCTAAGAATTGCTCTACCTTTTGTTTGTTGTTGTGTCTCTGTCCTCTACAGGCATCATGGACTCGGCCCGAGCAACACAAGGTATTCTAAATGCATGACTTTTTCCTACACCCATCCATCTTTCACGTCAGAGGAGTCTAATTCAATTCTGGATGGATGCAGATCAAAATTCTCGATCAAATGCTGGTCAGGGAGAGTATAAACCATGAGAAATGCAGAAACCAACAGAGCAGAGCAAGTCTGCCTGTCTTTGTCTCTGTTTTGCATGTTTCCATACAAACCTAACATGCAGCAGCTTCCTTCAGCCTGTTTTTTTCAGACCTTTAACCTAGCCTGCAAGGACATAAGGCAATGCAAGACATTGCCCTGCTCAAACGTTCGTTTTTATAACTACTTGATACTAGATACTTGATTTTATGTTGATTCTGTTCAATTTGCAATTTGTCAATTTGTTTTCTCGCAATAACACTGATCTTGTCTCAGATCTTTGCTCCCACGCACATCTCCAGATGTCAATTCTTGATTGTAACCTCGACATGTATTTTTGACATTAGGAAATAGTTTTCCGTAGTTCTAATTTGTTGTACCAAAGATGAATGAATACGTATGCCAGAGAAAATAAAAGATGTCTTTGCGCAGCAGCCCAGAGTATCAGAGCCAAGGACTGCTGCTGCATGAAAGTGAAAATTGGCAAAGGAAAGAGCTGCCCACATAAGCTTTTATTCAGCGTACTGCACTATCGAATATGGATTTTACATATGTGAGAAAATTGGTGAGAATTACCACTTTGTCATCTCCAATATTAGTGCTGAGTGCACCATACTAGAGGACAGAGCTGGTACAGATTCATCTTATTGGTCTACGTGAGAACACAAAGTTCTGCTCTTATGAAGCTTGTCACCGACATCCGCCCGTCACCGTTTCACTTGCAAGATCAGATGTTAGGGTTGCCATTGTTATTTATACTTTTGTACCATTTGACAGGAAATTAATACGTATTTATAGACTGGTTGGGTCCTCAAATAGCTTTGCCATTTTATTTTTACATTTCAGGGAGCTCTGCACATCAATCATATTGGTCTTTTTCCTTTTACTCCTCTGTGTAGTAGTTTTAGAAAGTAAGTATTTTTTACATTCACTGTTTCCAACAGTCACGAAATATCGACATCTGACATGAATCCATTAATAACACCTGTGACAACAAACCCTTTAGAATGAAGAATCTGATCACACACTTCACTACAGGAGGTGAGGAAGAACCTCTCTCATCAGGCACATGCTGACAGTAATTACTGGGTTTGTGTAAAACTGTGGTTTACACATGGTGGCACTCACATTTTTGTGTCGGCTGTAATAAGCTGTTGAAGTAGTGGCTATGGAGTTTTTTTTATTTTTTATTGAGGCTTGTTATACACTTATACCTAGAAAGTAAGGGTGAAAAAGCATCATTTTGAACATCTGGATTAAGCGGTTCATTTAACTGCATAAAAATGGTATAAAATGTATCCCAGTTACTCAACTCTTCAGGAAGCATAAAGACAATCTAACACATGTTCCTTTTTGCCTCGCTACTTTATCATATGAACCATATTTTATTTGAATGTTGTATCTGCAGCATATTTGCAGCACATTTGTAGTTTCAGATGGTGAGTGCATTGGTTTATATGAATGGATCAGGCAATAATAATTTTCACTTTCCCACATAATGATATGGTTTTAAAGTCTACCTGCACTCTGAATTGATCAGTGTGTCTCTCTGCAAGACATCCCATTATAAACTGCACACGAGAGGAGTGTGAACACGGAGCAGTCTGAGAACGCGAAGCATGTTTATTGCAAACACGTAGGAAGATGAGTGTTCATTTGACAGGGGAAGGTACATTCAGCGGAAGGTGCATTTGTATGCTGGGCCAGTTAAGATTCGGTGAGACATGAGTTAAACATGTCCTCGGTGCATTCTCAATTTTATGCTCTGATGTTCCAGCAGTGTCTCTCTCTTCTGCTGGTAAAGCTATAGAAGCTGCTGGAGAGCTCTGCTGTCATTTTGGTTTGATTTATTAGAGGAGCTTATGTGTGTAACCCTTTATTTTAGATTTTTTTCCTCATCTTTTTTTATTTTATTTTATCTTAAAGGCAGTAAAGTCAATAAATAATGATCAAGAATTTTTTCAATAGACGTCCACACTGGTGCATTGTGTATGAAAATCCATTAATTTAAAACATCAATGAATCACTGTATTAAATTGCAGTGAACACATAATTTCTCTAGTATTCATTACAGGCTCCATATAGGGAATCGGTGCCTGTAGCCCCTGAGGAACTATCCATATGTTGTTCTGGCTTTGGTGACATTTTAATGCTGCATTCTGCAAAAAGCAGGGACACAAAATGAGCGGACACTCCATACTGAGGCGTACTGACTAACATGGTTGCACATACTGTGGTATGGTGCACAGATGCAGGAGTCAGAAGCAGTACCACAGGGGTAGAGAGAGAATGCTTTCTGCACAGAGGTCAGAATAAAAGGGTAGTGTGTTATGTAAGTGTCTCCCTGGTCCTGCTACCCGCTATGCATAATGAATGCCCCAGACATGCTTTGTCTATTGAATTTGAATATAAACTAACGAGGGTTTCTCTTACATGGCTGCCCAGACTGGGCCCTAATTCAATATGTGTAAAAGCATCCGCACTATTGTTTTGCCTGCAGCTTGGATCAAAGCCATGAAAGCAACCAGTAGAGAAGCTTAGATGTTCAGTTCTGCAGCACCTTGTGAAAGGAACAATTCACAAAAAAATCAAAGCTAAATATATAGGATATGAAAACACTTGCGTGTCTGAAATCCATAAAATAAACAACACAATTTGAATTAGCTTAAGATTTACTGAGTTTGATATCTACTGTGTTCAGAGGAAAATCATTTGGAAGACAGTTAACAGACAGTTATTTGCTATGACACTGGCAGCCTAAATAAAGTATTAAATTGAGGTTCACCGTCATTTTCAGCGATGTTAGATCATAGTTCAGAATCTGCATTAATTAATAACATCCTGGTGCTGAAAATGTTTCTTTTAAAAGAGAGATGTGGCCTGTCTGAAACCGTACACGCACAGTTTAGTGTCACATGACAACAGCAGCCACAACAACATGGAGTTGTTGACCCTGAAGGTCAGGAAGCTACTTATGGTCGGATGTTGTAACTCTGCATATCGAGTTAATGAAAGCAGGTATCTCGAGAGCAAGAAGGTCATTTACACATCTCATTAGCCAGCTGTCTGTTGTTATTTCCCTGGTTTCAAATGCTATGTGACTTGGCATGTGCCCTTCATCACTGAAACTGGGGCATGCGCCGAATTTGGGTTCAGAGAGCACTGCAACCTACTAGATTAAAAAAGCACCACAAGTGATTAACTTGGAATGTTATTCTACTAAAAAATATGATTGTGTGCAATGACACTAAGCCCCAAGTGCCTTCAATATTAAAGTGCAAGCTTGGCATGTAAGGTAATGCTCTGCTGTCTAGTGTCATGCATCAGCGTATTTCACAAGTTGGTAAGCCCTCTGTGTGAAAAGCTCTAGATGGTTTCTAGTGCCTTCTGTCATCAATTATTGATAAGCTCCCCTGTACTGTCAACTGCGCCCTTATGTTTCCACAGCCTCACAGAGCAGTGTTCCTTTCTCATTAAAGTAATGTCTGTTCTGCTTGTTTAAGGCAGGCTATCTTAAGCTTTTCTTTTTCAGGTCACACATCTTTTCTGCAGAAATGAACTCTAGATGTAAATGTGCAGTATGACTATGGAAATTACTGATGTGAATGGGTTGTTTTGCCTAAACCAAGCCATTTTCTGCTCCCATTTAGAGTCTGGATGGAAATGTAGTCGTGAGGAGTGATGCTCGTGTGTCCTCCCTCACTTTGAAGTATGTAAAGTACACAGATGCTGGTCAGTATCTCTGTGCAGCCCGCAGTGCCATTGGAGAGGATGAGCAGGCAGCATATCTGGAGGTCCGCTGTAAGTATTTCCTTCCCTTAATATAAGTGTTTAGGCCTACGAAATGAGTACCATGTTGTAGAAGTGCATTACAACAGCTGTGTTAGTCATCCACCCTTTTTAACTGAACAAAAGAAGCATGTCCTGACCACATTGAGCTCTTACATTCAGAAGCACTATTTTCACTGGTAAAACCTAAAATGTTTTGGCACAAAGTCTGTATTAAATACCTTTTTTTTTCACTAGATGCCCCTAAAATCCATGGTGCAGTGGCGGTGTATACGTGGGAGGGAAACGCTGTCAATATCAGCTGTGAGGTCAAGGCTCATCCCAATGATGTGTCTATTGTGTGGCTGAGAGATGGACTGCAGCTCCCCAACTCAAACACCACCAACATTAAGATCTTCAGAACTCCGTCATCCAGCTACCTTCAGGTAAACACGCACGTGTCAAACCACGATTTACAGTCCATGAAATATTTGTGCACATATACACACGGACCTTCCAGGTAGTGGGCACACACACATACACATCATCAAGATTTCATGAGCATAGACTTCAAGTGAAGGGTTTTCTTTCAGCATCATTGTGGAAAAAAAATCTGATGAATAATTCAGTAGCTGGAAAGCTCACAGCAACAAATAAAAATAGGCTACTCTAATGGACAAACAAAAAGGTCACCTTCAGAGTGTTTGACACTGAAGTTTGTTCATCTGTTTTGGTACACTGCCCTTCATATATTTGCTTCCTTTTTTCGCCCCTACCTCCAGATAACCCCGGAGTCTGAAAATGACTTTGGGAGCTATAACTGCACTGCTTCAAATGAGATGGGCACCGAGTCCAAGGAGTTCCTCCTCATTCAGGCCGGTCAGTTCTGAGTCCATGATTCATGGTGCTTTTCTCTTTTGAATTAACATTTTCTATAAATGCTTAGAATGTTTATTTTTTGTGATAAATGAATTTCATTGAAGCACTTAAATTAGATTTTGAGCAATGTGCAAAGCGTTTTCTGGCTCTAGGCTTCAGGAACATATTTTTCACTCTTATTCAAAACACATTAGACCAAAACATCTACCTCAGTGTGAGATTACACAGGGCAGTGTTTGTTTGGATGGATGATAAATTTAGATGACAATGCAATGCAACCAGCATCAGATAATTTAATGTTCCCTCCCTCTGGTTGTTTTAGAAAAACTCAACAGCTCTGAGGAAATTAAAAACTTGCACCGTAAAACATTACACATTACTTTGCACGCCTACGGTTTTAGTATGCGTGTATCATGAATTAAAAGACAATTTATCAAAGTTACAGCATTTCATTATAACCTCGACCCACCACCAGCTGATACCATAGACTGTATACTCACTAACACATTAGACAAATGGAATAGAGAGCAGAGAGATAATGCCACTCTTAAGCCGCAATCTGAAGTAAATGAATTGAAAATGCCACATTCTTCCCTCAGAACAGAACACAGGCTTGGCCACAGTAATCACTGGTGTGCTTTTTTCATTTCAAGGATCGACGTGAGTTCAGTGCAGAACTGCAACTAGACATGACCAATCTCACAGGTTTTATTAGTGTCATTTTCTAGAAAATAGGGAGTGCGATGATGGGCAAACTAAAATGTGGTTGTTCTGATCATTGAACTTGACTAACGTGAATATCCATGAGGAATTAATTGTGTAGCCTACAGGTCAGAGATTTCCTCCCCTATGAAATTTATGGACATAGAGTAATCACGAAGCTCTCCAAAGCTTAGCGTTTTTAAAGGTCCAGAAAGTAGCTGACTATTTTCTGTGGTTTTCTCTGTCCTTTTATCATCATTTAGGGATGACTTGGGATCAGCTTGTAGTTGAAGCATAGGAGCATTTGAATGTTTTTTCTTCCTGCCTTTATTGTTCCTTTCTGAAATTGTGTCAAGGGTATGCAGCATTCAGTGCCTGAGAAATGTCATTAATGACACAAACCACAGATTTCTACAAAGCTGAAGCAATTTTTAGACATATTTTGGACCCATTAGGAGCAGTGATCGTAGACGGTTAGTGAAATGGAACAATGGAGTCTGACAGTGTCGGAGTGCTGCAATCTTACAGCTTTTGTTGTAATCGCACTGCATTTCCTCCCTTTACCAGAGGTGCCATCGGCTCCATCTATCAGTGAGGTGAGACCCTTCTCCACCACGGCACAGATCCAGTTTGAGGAACCCGAATCCACTGGAGGTGTTCCTGTCCTGAAGTACAGAGTAGAGTGGAGGACTCAGGGCAGAGGCGGCTGGGAGCACAAGGTCTCTGAAGTCCAAGATGGTAAGAACACAAACAAGAATTATGGTTGGTTTTGGAAAAAAAAAATGTAAGCAAATATTGTGCAAACAAACAAAAAAGGTTTCCTCACACTTTGATCTATGCAGTTTATATTCACACGCAAATAGTAAGTCAAGGTTAACAAAATTAGTTGTGTCAGTGTAAAGGTTCTTGTTCCTTGAAATGAACAACATTGGATACACTATTTTAATTGTTATATTTTGATACAGTTCTATGTGATTTGGCATATGCTATAAGGAGATGAATGTCAATATTGTAAAAAAAAAAACAACCAAAAAACATAAGTAATGTGAGTGGTTTAAAAACATATCAGCCATTTGCTCTGCTGTGAAAGTTTTAAATGTTTAAGATTAAATTGGCAAGATAATAAGCGAAGATTATTGATATAAAAGTAATCGATCAATTTAGGTTGATGCTGCAAGATGATGGCTTTGAAACAGCTGTCAGTTATTTCTGTTTCTGTGTATCTCTGGGTTTAGACCTTTTTAGACCATTTCTAAATAGATTCATCTGTTGTTTAAACATTGTTGGGATGAAATGAGAATTGAGCTAATCAGTGTTTACTCGCAATGGAATTAATTATGCATGTATTGTTTGAACGGGAGATGTGTTTGCTTTACCGCTAATCAAACTTATCAAGGTGTTCTCAACGGGGATTGCGCTGCCTCTGATATATTGTTACAGGCTCCATCAGCGAGTTGACTATCAAACGCCTGAAGCCAGAGACCAGCTATGAAGTTAAGTTGTCAGCCATCAACGGCAAGGGTGAAGGTGAAAGCAGCCCCGCTGAGTTCTTCAAGACAGAGCCTGTCCGTAAGTGGCGCATGTTGCACACTTAGCAGCACACTGTAGAGCTTTGATCAGACCTCTTTGACCCGAGTCTCTCTGAACTCCCCTCTTCTGTGTCTTGGAATAAGAAGTGCTTATCCATCCCATCACTGGTCTGTAAAAACCCACTGAAGAGTAAAGTTTGTCACTGCAGGACAACGACACACAAGTCAGCGTTGAGACTGTTTGGACAGACTTACAAAAGCTTCCAACAGTGTCTTTTCAGTCTGAGTGTGGCCTCTTCCAAGTTTCTTTGTTTCTGGAGGAGTAAAACTGACAACAGGAACTAACTCACTGACCTCATTTTCTTTTTTTAATTCATTTATTTATCTTCCATAGTGAGGATCTTAAAATCTAACAGCCCAGGAAGCATTTTTGTCTGGAATTCCAACTGTTTTCACAAGATATTCCTATTTCATGCAGTAAATTTTGAATTCATCACATAGGTCACACTTGGATCCAGTCGCATAATCATTTAAAATCCACAGTGGATTTTACACTATTTTATCAGGCTCCTTATGTGCTGGCAAACCAGAATATGAAACATCAAGTTATTCCGTGGTTTGCAGTGAATGTGGAAACCATTACTTAGTTGTTAGCCCCCTCTGTTGGGTGAATGTACGTTCTTGGGAGGACAATCTGCTTCCCCCTGTTGGCGTTACTTTGAATGTGCCTGTTGAGTCATAATTGGTCCCATTTTCACCTTTGGACATGATTCAATGTTGTCTGCATGCTGATCATCTCCTCGTATCTTAATTTTAATCATCCTTTTTTTATCCATTTGCTCATCTGTCTGTTGTATCCATCAGGCCACACTTACAAAAGTAAGTGCTTCATCTTTTTTTGCTCAGCTCTCTGTGATTTTCGTCTTCGGTGTATTAGTTCATTTGAAATGCTGTTCATCACTATTAAACTGGAAAAAGATATAAAAATAGATTTTCTAGTATTAATTTAACAATACACATTAAGAAATATTGTAAAAACATTTATCATTAATATGCTTTTAGAGCATTATTTTTCCCATTTCAGCTTCGTTTTAACTTTCATGTTTCACTGTTATCGACATCTACTGACTTAACTGGTCAAAAGGATCCATAACATAACATGATCAAAATTAAAGCCTGTCTGCGTTATTCATACATGAGTTTTTATGTTTGATGTTTCAGTAACTGGTAATTCATTCAGGACTGAGACTTTTCTGAAAGCGGTTTATCAAACTGAATAAACACTGTTTGATGTCCATTCAGTTAATAATTAAAAATTGATTAGACTAAGTAGAGTGAAGTTGATGGAATATTGCCATGAAATACAGTGATTTTTCACTTCATGCCACCTTGTTAGAACAGCCTTTCTGTTTCATGTGTGCTGCCTCTGTCTCGTTCTAACCTTAAACATGGCAATTGTTCAGTGAAATGCTTTGTTTTCCTCTGATTTTCTGGCACAGTTTGTCGGAAATGAGTCTTTCTAAATTCTTTGGTGAAGTGTTATTACAGCGATTCAGTCAGTCATTTGTGCAGACAACTGATTGTGATTGCCTAATATCTTCTCTTTTATGTCCCTAGACGGCATTTTTCATTTTTTCACTGAAGACACAGGTTTGTTCTGTAGTGAGGATAATAGCTGATTAGTTGATACCGCGTAGCTGTTTCTGTCCCTACAGGATAACCCCATAATCCCTACTGATCAGCTGCATTTGTGATGACTTATAAGCATAGCAAAACGTGTATATTTTCTCTAGAAACTGTGACCTTGTATGGCCTGATCATCAGTTCAAACTCCTCTGTGTCTGTTACCTCTAGATTTTATTTCACACACACACACTCCTTGAGCTGATAGCAGAGTTATCCAAATATGAATGTTAATGTCATTCTCATTTGTTAATTAATTGGCTTAATGGCAGTGTTTTAATTAACGACAAATCTCTACAATTCAACCATATTTCTCCTCTGGCTCCGGTGATTTGGTACAATTTGGGAATGTTTACGATTGGATTAGGCTCCTCAGCATTGATTAATCAGTTGCTTTGCAGTCAAGAGGATAAAAGCTGTTAGACATTTATTTCACTTTTCACATTGAGAACCCAAACAGAGGAATTTCTGTGCTCAGTTTTTGTGTTATGTTAGTCTGAAAAGCTTTGTTGTGATTCCATGTCATTATTTTTATCCTCTACCTGTACCTGTGTTTTGTTGTCTGTTCTGTTTTTCATGTGCTTCTTCCTCTTTCAACCACTCACATGTCATTTCATGTGACTGTTATTTGGGTTGCATGGTTCTGATGACCCCCCTCCACTCTGCAGAAGGTAATTTACTGTTGCAGATTTCTCAATGAAGATCCCTAATTTTAATTGGAGAATCCCCCAGTTAAACAACACATTAGCTGCTTCTATACAATCACGTAATACATGTCTACCTCAGTGCTATTAATCAGTCATGTAGACATTTGCCTTTAGCAGGATAAATGATAGAGAGCCAGAGCTGTCTTCACCGTAATATATTAACAGTCAAGAGTGTTTAATATCAACATCACTCGGATAGTATTGATAGCCCACCACCTAAAGGGATGTTAACTCTCCTCCTTATGGGATGTGTTGCTCAATAAATCAAGTGTATAATAAACAGTTTCCTCTAATCACAGGAGAATGATAATCAATATATATACCCCACAACCCACAAATAAGCAGTTTGCTCTGGTTCTCATTCACAAGTTTTTAGTATTCATTCAGAGAGCAGCAGCTACCATGTGCATTGTCCCCTCCATGTCATTTATCATGTTTAACCTTAGTCTGAATTCCATCCATTGCGGACTAAACTAACTTCTACCAAAGTTAACCAAGGTTTTGTGGCAGGAGTGTGAACACTAACCATGACACAGCTCTTTCTTGTTGTCTGTTAAGAAGTGAGTAAGTAATTCTTTAATCTACATAGCCTGTTTCTAAGCCTGGGTTACAAAGAGCTTTACGGTTACGAGAAAGAAGATAAAAAGCATTTGAATATTTAAATTAAAGACATGCAAAACTTGTTAAATAACAACAACAAATTGGGACAAGGAAGCATCAAAAGTTTTTGAGAATAAATAGGTCATAAAATTGGTTTAAAAACATTAAAATTTGCTGATCTGAGGGAGTCTTTTCCATAACCTGGGAGTCAGGAACTGACCCACAGCTTTTCTGGACCTGTACAGGATCATCAATACATGGTGGAGCCAAATTGTGAAACACCTTAGTAAATGGAAGTTTACTAAATTTGACAGGAAGCCATTGTACTGAAGCCAGCACTGGAGTCTTTACAGTTTATGCAGCAGGATTTTAGACTAATTGTAGAAGTGCTACAGCATCTTGGCTTAAACAACAATACAGTTCATTACAATAGTGAAGACTCCAGCAGTCAAAACAATGGAGGATTTCCTCAAGTTGCTGGGAAGAAGAAGCGGCGTACTTTGTCAGTGTTTCTTAATTTGAAAAACAACAGGACTGAATAACTTATTCAAGGTGTTTCAAGTTCTATTGGGAATCAAAGATGCACAAGTTACTGGAAACCAACCTTTAGTTAGAAACCTCCAGTGATGGAAAAGTCTGATTTGATTCAAAGGCCAGAACTTCAGTTTTGTTGTAATATAACTGGAGAAAACCAGGAGGTATCCAGGCACCTGTGTCAGTAAGACAAAAATAGCCAAATCTGAAAGCTCCCCAGGCGTCACAGATATGTAAAGCTTGACATCAGTGACATAACAATGATAAGAGTTG